>NC_142400.1:22444183-22744183 GCF_059441095.1 Idiotropiscis lumnitzeri | reverse complement strand
TTATTCCCACATCATTCCATGGGTGTGTCCAATTAAAATTGTCACCCAAGTGTTCACCTGTGTCGGTTGTTTACATTTCAGATTTAGCAGTAGTTGTTGTGTCTGTGTCAGCGTCTTACCATCATCTCGCTCTGCTCCATACCATACCATTCCATTACATGCTCCTTTCGCTCCATCACTTCTGTCATCCCGCATCCTATGTTCAAACGCCAACATCGTCCACACAAAGCACACGCCAGCAGGCAAAATAGTCAATAAGTTAAACATTTGCATCGTCATCGTCTTTGTTCAGACTCGAAAGTGTCTGACTTTGATCCAATTCATGCCATCTACACATTCCCTCTCTTGACCTGCCCGTCCGGGCGGTCAACCTCTAAGCTCAACCTTGGCGGGCACAAATACTGGGGCCGGGCGCAACTGTGAGTTATGGTACCACTTTTGTCCCGTAGTTCCCAATTGGATGGCGTGTGAGGTTCTAGCCAGAACTCTAAACTGTCCTTATCAGCGAGATTGAGTCCACCTCCGGGAAAGCACCCGGAGGTTGATGTACGGAGTGATGTCCGACTCCAGTGATGCTGAGTTCACTGAGTTCAAATATCTAACTGTGTTCCGAGATTACAAATTAAGCCTCGAGCTAACGCTCCAATTTTGACTGTTAAGTGACAAATTTTAAAGCAACACAAATGAAATAGTAACCCTTTATGCTTAAAATAAAAAATCCCAAAACTATAATAACGCAGATACCGAATTAAACCTCTATTTTTTCTTTTTTTTTTTTTATGGGAAGAAAAGGTGCTCTACAAGACATAGACAGCTCCAAGACCGCTGCAGTCTTCACCTCCTATTGTCTCATGATTGGCTCAATCCACCTACAGGCTGTGCCCACACTGATTCTGTCAACTGGGGGAGGGGATAGAGACAGTAAAAACAATCGCGGAGCTGTGGAGCCGAGCCCCAAATCAGTCGGGCCCTGGGTCCACAACACCTCTAGCAGAGACACACACAGAACTACCATTTCCAAGCGACCCTTCCCTGGAAATTTTGAAATTTAGTAATGTTCCCAAAACCAAAGAATTTGTAGTCGGTGCTGAAATATGATCTCCCGATTGTGACGCGGAGTATTCAACAACTATGGGGTCTAGATCTCTAGTATGATGACGCTCATCAATATTCAATGCGATTTGTGGCTCGGCGAAAGTAAACAATTCATACCATTTCCGCTGCTCAGGGACAAGGCACGCGTGCGAGGCAACGCCAGTAGACATAACAAATATATAATTCTAACGCAAGATGCACTCATGACTAAATTTGGATGAGTGCATTTTTGATAAACCAAATCATGTTTGTGATCACATGTACAATGTGATATGTCAATTGGTGAATTGAAAGGGTGGCGGTTGCTAAACCACTCAGACCAGAGCAAGAACAGGGCATACCCACCGCGGGAGGATGGGAACCAGGTTTCAGAGCTGCCCTCAAATGTTTCAGTTCAGTTTAGCCACTGGGAAGGAAGAGAGCACGACATATGCTCCCTCCGACGGATGTGCAGAGTCAAGTTCAGTCCAATCCGGGAATGCCACTCGAATTCCAGTGTTCGTTCAGTCAATGGCAGTGACTCAGGCAATCTTGAGAGTCCACATGGCTCAGTGGGGGTTGCGGAAGGAGCTCATAGCTCGCCCCAATATCCAGCACCATCGAAAACTTGTCCATCCACCGTCCCCGGAATGCTAGGACCTGCTAGTCCTCGAACGCTGAAGCTCCGCGGCCCCCTGTCATGGAATGGGGTACGAGCGGGTTTGTGTCAAGTGCGTTGGGAGTGGGTAACGGTGGCGCCCCCTGCGCTGGTGGAGCTCTTTGTGACAGATATGGCACCGGAGGATGGCACATTCCAGAAAGTGGCTCGGCATGGACAGCTCATCACCCAGTGACCCCACACCCCGCAGCAAGTGCACACCCCACTCACAACCCCCGTCTGTAACCACCCATACCTCTGTTACTGCAATCCCAACCTCGTTGACCGGCCTGCTATGGACAGCAGCCAGTCTGCTGTGGCGCTGCGTCACCCGAACCTTGCCCAGAAGCAGCAGAAGTGGAAGGAGCAGCTGCCTCCTTTTTTCTTATCTCTCCTGGCCTTCTAAACCTGCAAGTACAACAATTTTAGTCACGCTCCTTAATCCAATCCCATATTTTCCTTTTCTGATGTCGTGCAAAATTATGTACAAAATGCGTTCTACTTAGCCCGAGTAGCATTTCTCATTGATGGACTATTTCGCCTGATTTCTGCCACTGGGAGGGGCACGCCCTTGTGGACGGCCAACTGGAACAGCTGTGTAATGTCGACATTATTGGATGGGTCACTGCCGGAAGTCTCACTCTATTCACGTCTCGCCCTGGCCACATAGACCAGGCCTGTCTCCCCCTTCCCCACCTGAAAGACACAGCAACATCGACCCCAACGGGCCAGAAATATCTGATACACGGCACGGCCAATCTCACCTGAGGTGTCCCCATTTAGCTGGTGACCATCATGCTGGTCAGCAGATCTGGCCTCGGCCTCAAGTGAGGACAGTTCCTCTTAAATAAATTTTGTCCCGCTTGTAACTCTGTATAAACCTCTTAGTCTGGTGTCTCCTTTGTAGATTTCAACCAACGTGACCTTTTTACAACGTGTCAAATAAACCAATGTTGACCTTTCTGCTATCTTTACAGCTGTGAGAGCTGTCACTAACACTTCCTTCCCCCTTGGGTAATTACAAATGTCTTATCTTCAAACTTCTTACAAGCACCCAGTATCCTGGCTTTACTGGATTACTGCCCCTGCTGGGAGACAGAAAGATCCTTGTCACTCTAAATTTGTCATGTCAGTGTTTGCGTCGTACAGTCAAAAAACATCTGTCTTCCACCTTTGTCACATTTAATACACATCAGTTAATAAATCATCTACAAAACTATTTAGTCCAACTTTATATTTGGTAAACCAATCTCCAATGGCTAGATATTCCCCTTTCCAAAGATTTTCTTTCAACATGTTCATAGAATACTTCACTTAAAACTTATCCCAAAACCATAATCCCTTTGCTTAAAAATTTAAATTTTAATAAGATTGTCGCCGCCCTGCTGTTCCTCAGGCATCCCCTGCATGTTTCAGTGTTTAACTTGTGTTCTAATTCCCTGCTAATTTGTATTTATTGTTAGGTTGAATACATATATTTTATCCCGTACCTTACTACACTAGCACTGTAAAAAAAAATTGCTCCACACCTCAATGAGAGGCAGATGCCTGAAGATTAGATCAACGTCTGCAACATTGAGGGGGGTGCCGAGACACACCTCTGAAACAAAAGGACTGTGACCTTCTTTCGAGAGCACCAAAAGGCATATCTTCCCTTTCAATCAGTTAACGACTGCCATTGATGCCTGTCTTTCCTCTTGTGTCCGAAATGTTTACATGTTCCTGCTGGTGCTTCCCCCCCCCTTCTTGGGAACGAGCATCTAACTTCAAAGGGCTGTGAACTCTTTGTTACAGCACACTCATGATTTTACGATTACACCTCTACCCATTGCCTTCTGTAAAATCTTTCTCACTCTTATTTTTTTTTCCTTTAATTTTCCAAATTCACTGTAGCCTTACCAAAGCCACTCAAACAATCAAGGTATCAAATCACAAACTACAAAGTCAGGAACCACCTATGCTCTTGCAAAGGTTTATCATGCTCTCAAAAGCTTCCTTCAATTAAGATTTCATAACACCAATCTTTTTCTTCGTGTCATTTCCATCTGTGCATTTCATTCCAGTTACTAATTACAGTTACCTTAATAGAAAGACCATCAACTCAAGTATGAAACATGAAATATTTATTTCTTCAATTCCTCCTTACAGCAGACCCTAATTCTTATCCTTTTCATTTGTTCAAGTCACACCTTCTTCAATCACCAAACTCTGTCATTCTCAATACTGCCTGTTTCACCATCCTCCTTTCAATGGAACATTAATTGTTCCTTTCTCTTTTCTACACATTCTGCATCTTTTTCACATTCCTTTTCTTTTCTTATTGAACTTCCAATCGCTACACTGACACAATTTCTTCTCTTTTCTCTAGCTTTCTTTCTTTCTCTTTTCTTATTTCATCCCTACTTCATGTTTTTCTTCTCTTTTTTATGTTTCATTTTTATGAATTTATCCTTAATCTCCGTGCCACACCCGGGACCCGAGACCACTATCATACTTCCTCTCCTTCGCCATCTTGAAATCAAAATCCACTCGTGCGTGTCCCAAACACACTTCTTACGCAGAACAATTTTAGCCTTCACATTCACACCGCTTCCACTCTGATATTTTAAATCGTATCTTAACCACGAATAGTTCCAAACTATTCTAGTAGGTAAATCCCAGATTTTACACTACTATCGTCCACACTTTTACACTTATTTATTTATATATTTATTTATTTATTTAACCATATCGTATCTTAACCACGAATAGTTCCAAACTATTCTAGTAGGTAAATCCCAGATTTTACACTACTATCGTCCACACTTTTACACTTATTTATTTATATATTTATTTATTTATTTAACCATATCGTATCTTAACCACGAATAGTTCCAAACTATTCTAGTAGGTAAATCCCAGATTTTACACTACTATCGTCCACACTTTTACACTTATTTATTTATATATTTATTTATTTATTTATATATTTTAACGCCGTTCCACTCCGCCTTCCTCTTATAATTTAGCGTTGCCAATATGCAGAATTTGAAAAGGATCTGCTTACCTTATGTCACTGTGGGCCCAAGAGGAAGGCCGGTCGGATGTGCGGCTCCTTCATTCTTTATCAGGTCGTCACCTGGTGTGGACGTGGGCCCCAGGCCCGAGTCTCAGACTCTTGTGGTTTTTCCTGAAGCCCCAGGCTTCCTTTGAGCCCCAGACTCTTGAAGCCCCAGACTTCTTTTCTTTTCTTAGAGTCCCAGACTCTCTTTGAAGTCCCAGACTTCTATTTTCTTAGAGTCCCAGACTCTCTTTGAAGTCCCAGACTTCTATTACCTCTCATGCATCCCGTCGGCGTCACCATAAATTGTTGGAATTTATCTTTATATCAATGTTAGAATTTAACTTTAACCCAATGTAAACTCAAATAAGTAATCTGACTCCAATTTGCGACCTTACCCAACTCTCACTCATCCAACAATATGCGCGCTCGTTCTGCAATAGAAAGGTATCAGGAAGCCGGCATTTTCACGCACGAATGGATTTATTCCCAATACACAGATTTCTACATGGCACCTGGATCTCGAGTCCCTCTCAATACAACTCTACACCTCTCATACCACCAGCGAATGTGTTCTACCTCCGAGTTGCCCAGTACTGATTCATACTATACAACATGCAAATGGCACAGACAAAGGTATCCTGGCATGATTCTATTGGCTATGTGTATTGCAGTTAACTTTAGCTCGCTCTCATTGGTCTTTCTCCTCCCGCCGAATCCCGTGGCGACTCCTCCTGCTTGTGCTATCCCCCGATGGCCTCTCCTTCGTCCACTGGTCCCGGAGTCATCTCGTCTCGCTCAGCACCATCTGCTTCTAAAACATTCCATTCATGCACAACCCCCGCAACCAGTTTCGCGCCACCAGTCACACTCTCAGCATTTTACAATATCACATTTTCATACATTGGATGCACCAACATCTAATGAACTATGTTAAGCTCAAACTCTTATATTCCTTTAATAGTCAAAAGTATGAAATCCTTTAAGTGTAACTGAAGTTTAGACCATGCTAATGACCAGACACTCAGGAGAGGAATGCAGGAAGATTAGATCACAGCTGCACCACAGGAGGTGTGAACGAGACCCCTCTGAAACAATGGACTTCCATGCCAGGATCACAAAAGTGGCTCCGAGCAGTCTAACCTTTGTTCAGTTTTAAATTGACTGCCATTTACATTATCCTTTAGTTTCAAGAAACACACTAATGGACATATAAATACATTGAATGCAACCAAGTATGAGTATGAGTTGTAAAGTGCTGCAGTGCTAGCTTTCATGCTTGTTAAAGTGTTGTAGTGCAAAAGTGCTTGACTGTTAAAATGCTACAAGTCAGATGATGTCTCAAGTAGTAAAAGCCAAAAACAGATAACAGCGCGACAGACAATTCCAAAAAACATATTCACAAACATAAATTACAAACAGAGGGTTTCCTACTCAATGGTAATCATGTAAACTGAGAACAAATATGATTACAGACTTGATTCTCTAGAAGCCAGGTTTTTAGGTGTTTACCAAAGGAAGTGAGAGTGGGTAAGTCTCGTACGGCATTTGGTATTGTGTTCCAGGTGTGAGATGCTCTGTATGAGAACACTGCCTGGCCAAAGGTACTTTTTCTGAATGGAACTGTACAGTCACCTCTAGACCCTGCTCTGGTTGACCTGTTCATATTCTTCTGCACATATTTATTTAGTGGAGGTGGAGCCAAACCATTGAGAATTTTATACATAAGAATACAATCAGAATATTTTTGTATGTTTTCCCAGCTCAGGAGTTCATATTTCTTCAGAATTTGACAGTGGTGGTATGTGTTCGGCTTTTTATCCAAGATTTTCTAGGACTGTTTGTATGCAATTTCAACAGGCTTTAGTGTGGTTTTACATGCCATTGCCCAACTAGTTAGACAATAAGTCATATGTGACATTATTATGGCATTTAAAAATAGTTTTGATGAATCGAGAGTTAAATTATTCCTAATATATCTAAAGTTAGAGAGATTAAGTCTCATGTGATTCATTAATCTTTCTATTTGTTGCCTAAACTGTAACTGCGAGTCCAACATGATTCCTAGATATTTAAACTCTTGTACAACCTCAATTTTTGTTCCTTGCACATATACGTTAGGATTTGTATCAGCACACCTCCTAATTGAAAAGAACATACAATCTTTGATACATTAAGATGTAAGTGAGAACGTTCTAGCCAATTTGACACATCAGACATGGCTGCTGATAGATATTGTGCAGCTTGATATTTTGTTTTTGCATGTACATAAATAACTGCATCGTCAGCGTACATCTGACAAGTAACATTAGATGGACAATGTTGTGGAAGGTCGTTTATGAACAGGCTAAACAGCAGCGGTCCCAAAACCGACCCTTGAGGTATACCGGATGAATTCTCTATTGTTGCAGATGTAATATTGTGTATTTTAACACACTGTTTTCTGTTTTTAAGGTATGATTCAATCCATTTCATCAAGTCGGAGGAGAAATTAAAGTATGACAGTTTAGTCATTAAAATGCTATGATTTACAGTGTCAAATGCTTTGTGCAAGTCAAGAAACACTGCTCCTATTACACCACCTGTATCTCATTTTGATTTAAAGTTTTCCAATAGATAGCAGATGGCCGTCTCCGCAGAGTGATTTTTTCTGAAGCCAAACTGCATTTCATGGAGGGAATATGGACTGTTATTCAAATACCTAATGAGTTGTTCAGCCACCAATTTTTCGGCTATTTTGGAGACTACAGGGAGAATACTAATCGGTCTATAGTTACTCATCATTGTAGGATCTCCAGATTTCAAAACAGGAGTAATGATTGCAGATTTCCAAGAAACAGGGAAGATACCTGACTTTATCGATTGATTAATGATGCTAGCAATAGGGGCAATAAGAGGTTGTTTGAGACTTTTTAATAACACAGTATCCATATGAAAAATATCTTCGGCTCTGGAATTCCTCAGACCACATATGATTCTGTCAACTTCCAGATGCGTAACTTCGTTCAAATTAAAAGCTCCAACATGGGTGTTTGCAGTCCTATTTTTTTGTGTCAGGTGAGAATATTTTTGAGTAAGACTGTTTATAGAATCTATAAAGTATGTGTTTAGGGCTGTTGCAATCTCATTTGAATCTTGAGTCGTATTTCCATTTAGCTGGAGTTCCTTAATAACTCTATTTGCAGCATTCTGTCCTGTTAGTTTCTTTATGTTTGTCCATATTTCCTTGGCATTGCCTCTTGCATTTCTTATTACGTCAATGAAGAACTTTGCCTTTGCATTCCTCAGAGCTTTAGTGACTTTATTTCTTAGGGAAGTGAATATTTGTCGATCATGTGTCGTTTTTGTCTTTTGGAATATTTTAAGTGCGTGATCCCGCTGTTTCATCATCGACCAAATTCCACTGTTTAGCCAAGGAAGATTTCTTTTTCTTGGTTTCAATTTCACCTTTCTCAAGAAACTGTTCATAGTTTGCTGCACTATTGCCATGAATATATTACAGTTATTGTCAATGTATTCATGATTTAGATGATCGGACCAACTTATTTGATTTAAGGCATTTTCTAAATTGTTCATTTCATTCTTAGGTATCCTTAATTGGGCTGTAGTTTTACAGTTGGAGTAATTAAACCTATTTTTGGACAGTTTTCTTGAGAAGAGTATTGTGTTATGATCAGATAGACCTGTTATCATATGATATATTTTTTGTATTCTTTCACTTTTGTTACTAAAGACCAGATCTATGCATGTTTCTGTTGATGTACTTATTCTAGTAGGCTCTTTAACAACTTGTAAGAGGTCGAGGCTGTCTGTCAATGACTTAAGTTGTTTTCGATTTACTCTGTCATTCCAGTTTTTTTTTTTTTTCCAAGATGGCGGCGCGCATAGACGCAGCGGCTAACAGCTCTCCCTCCCAGTGCTCCTTATTACTTTTTATTAGTGTTTGCCTGCTCTTATTGGAACCAACTGAGGCACAATGTGTGGGGTTAAACATAACAGTTTCCCCACAAATGTCCTTCATATTGATTGGAATCTATAGACCTCCATAAGCTCACAGTATTTTTTATGAGCATTTGCTGGCCATTCTTAAAGAACTCGATCTTAAAAAAGAAATAATTTTACTTGGGGATTTTATTGTTAGAATTAGAATTAGAAATCCCTTTATTGTCATTGTACTCAAGTGTGCAACGAGATTAGAGGGCTCCCCTCTCCAGTGCAATACAACAATAATACAGACAAATATATAAATTAGATAAATAAATAAGAGAGTGCAATGGAATTTAGTACTGAATAGGGTATATAATAACACATCACGATACTGTTCTGCAAGGTAAGGGTGTTCACGTGTGTGTGTGTGTGTGAGAGTTCAGAATGGAGATGGCTCTCGGAAAGAAACTGTTTCTCAGTCTATTGGTCCTCGATTTGATGCATCTGTAGCGCCTGCCAGAAGGCAACAGGTCGAACAGGTGTGAGTTCCGGTGGGTATTGTCTTTGACGATGTTGAGAGCCCTTCTGAGGCACCGGGCGGTGTAGATGTCCGACGGTGAGGGGAGAGGGCAGCCAATAATCCTTTGCGCTGTTTTGACTGTCCTCTGGAGCCTCACTCTGTCCGCCTCAGTGCAGCCGCTGTACCAGGTGGAGACACAGTACGTCAGCAGGCTCTCAATGGACGAGTGGTAGAAGGCCAGCAGCAACTTCCTGTCCAGGTTGAATTTCCTGAGGACTCTCAGGAAGTGCAGACGCTGGTGGACCTTCTTTACCACTGCTGTGGTGTTGTGAGTCCAAGAAAGGTCGTCGGAGATCTGTACTCCCAGGAACTTGAACGTGTGGACCCTCTCCACACACACGCCTTCGATGCAGAGGGGGGGCGGCACCGTCTTGTTCCTCCTGAAGTCGACGACAATCTCCTTTGTTTTTGCAGTGTTAAGGTGCAGTCTGTTGTCCTTGCACCAAGCTGTCAGTCTCTTTACCTCCTCTCTGTAGGCTGTCTCGTCACCTTCCGAGATCAAACCGACCACTGTCGTGTCGTCAGCAAACTTGACGATGGTGTTGTTGCCGTGGGTCAGGCTGCAGTCGTAGGTGTAGAGGGCGTACAGGAGAGGGCTCAGCACGCAGCAACACAGTCTGGGGTCTGTTGGTCAGAAAGTCCTTAATCCAGATGCGTGTGAGGGCAGAGAGGCCGAGAATGTCCAGTTTGGCGACGAGGATGTCTGGGATGATCGTGTTGAATGCCGAGCTGTAGTCCACAAAGAGCATCCTTGCATAGCTCTGCTGTTGTTCCAGGTGGCCCAGCACAACATGCAGAGCAGTGTCGATGGCGTCCTCAGTGGATCTGTTAGCCCGCCCGGTATGCAAACTGGTAGGGGTCCAGAGTGGGAGGAAGGCAGTCCCTGATGTGCTGGAGAACCAGCCTCTCGAAGGACTTCATGATGACTGGTGTGAGAGCAACAGGACGGTAGTCATTCAGGTGAACAGCTGGTGACTTTTTGGGGACAGGAATAATGGTGGAAGTTTTCAAGCAGGAGGGGATGACTGCTTGAGCCAGGGAGCGGTTGAAGATCCTGCAGAAAACATGTGACAGTTGGTGGGCACATGTTTTGAGGACCTTGCCTGGTATTCCGTCGGGTCCAGTAGCTTTCCTGGGGTTAACAGCCAGGAGTGCGCGCCTCACATCGTGTTCCTCTACGGTGAGTGGGGGGGAGTTGGAGCACGAAGTGCGGGGGTGTGACGGTTGGGGCGAGTCAAAGCGAGCGAAGAAGCAGTTAAGCTCCTCTGCCAGCGATGCACTCGGGTCTGCAGAGGTCGTGCTGCTGCCACGGAAGTTGGTGATGCTCCGTAGACCCTGCCACACCTCCCGTGGTCTGTTACTGGCAAGGTGGGCCTCCAGCCTCCCCTTGTAGGTTGCCTTGGCTAGCTTGATGCCTTTGCTCAGGTCAGCACGAGCCACCCTGTACTGGGCTTTGTCGCCTGACCTGAAGGCAGCGTCACGGGCCTTGAGGAGAGAGCGAACCCTGCTGGATATCCAGGGCTTCGCATTTGGGAAGGTCCGTATAGTCCTGTGTAGGGACACAGTTTCCATGCAGAACTTGATGTAGTCCAGTACACAATGTGTGTAGACATCAAGGTCCTGATGATCAAAGAGGTCCCAGTTTGTGTCTTGAAAGCAGTCCTGTAATTCACTCATGGCGTCGTCACGCCAGGTTTTCACAGTCTTTGTGGTGGGCCTGAATCTGCGCCTGAGAGGGGTGTATGCAGGTGCGATCCTGCAAGGACAGGTGGTCTGACTGGCCGAGGGGGGCGAGTGGGAGGGCCCTGTATGCGTGCTTGATGTTCAAGTACACATGGTCGAGAGTGTTGTCTCCCCTCGTTGGGCACTTGACATGCTGGTGAAACTCTGGGAGTACAGTCTTTAAATTGGCCTTATTAAAGTCTCCCGCTACTACGTGAACGCCATCAGGGTGGGCCCGCTGATGTTTATTGATGACGCACGCGAGTAGCGAGAGCGCCGTGCTAGTGCTAGCGTCGGGAGAGATGTAAACAGCTGTGACAATCACGACCGTTAGCTCCCTCTGGAGAAAATAAGGCCGGCATTTAACGGACATGAACTCGATGTCGGGGGAAGAGTGCTTCTCGACGATCGTGCTATCGCCGCACCAGTTCTCATTCACGTAAACACAGAGCCCCCCGCCCCTTCTCTTACCGGTGTCCCTCGTCCGATCCGCGCGATGTAGCGAGCGCCCGGCCAGCTGGATGCTAGCGTCGGGGACGTCTGCGTGCAGCCAGGATTCCGTGACGACGATCACACTGCTGTCTCGCACATAGCGGTTTCCCAGGATTTGTAATCCCAGGTTGTCGATTTTGTGGACCACGGATCTGGCGTTAGTGAGGTACAGACTCGGCAGTGGTTGCCTATGGGGCTGCCGTCGCAGCCGTTGCAAGACACCGGACCTGCAGCCCCGCTTCTGCTTCCTCTCTCTGCGTCGCCTGCGCCGCCTCCCGGTCCCGATGACAAGCCACGGTGAGCCGGGCAGCCTCGCCAGTTCGTCCGGAATTTTGCGATCATAGCAAAATTCCTCTGTGACGGTTCGCATCGATATTAGCCCCTTTGGTTTAGCTTTTGGGTCCCATACAACACGAGCATGGTTAAGAGTGTGGAATAGCTGAAATTTGCGATGGTTGGTAATGGCCTTATTTATTTGTTTTGTATTATTAATTGTAGTTGGAGTCAAGGACTCACCCAGCATAATAGCAGTCCCAGAAGGTAATGTCTTTGTTGCATTTGATATACTTGATGAGGAGACTTGCTGTGGTGAAGGTCTACTCATCAATGGTGGAGACTCAGCCATCTGTGGTGGAAGTCCAGGTCGTTGTGGTGATCGCCCAGCCAGCAGTGGTGGTGGCATTAGCCTGGTTAGCAGTGGAGGTAGCCCAGTTAGCAGCAATGGTGGTGGTCGCTCAGCTGTCCGCAGTGGTGGAGGCCCACCCAGCAGACGCGTCAACCCATACAGCCGCGGCTGCAACCCAGCCAGCCGCGGTGACGGCAGTGATCGCGGGTCAGCTAGCTGTGGTGGCAACCCAGCTAGCGGTGGTGGCGGCGGGGGTGATGGCAGCCCAGACAGCTGCGATGGCAGCCCAGACAGCAACGGTGGTGGCGGCAGCCCGGCCAGCTGTGGCGGTGGCAGAGCTAGCAGCGGCGGCGGTGGAAGCCTTTAAAATCCTTACTGCAACTTTTGACGCATGTGCGACAGACGATCCACAACAACAGAGCCCAACGGCGTCGTGAGCTGGGGAGATGACGCCAGCCGAGCCAGGGAGGAGTACCTGCAACTCCTCAGTCGAAGCTCACTTGTGGACCTGAAGTGGCAGCACTCACTATGCAAGAATGGAATGTTGCAGGACAGATGGTGGTCGCCAGAAGGAGGGGGGAAGCCGAGATGAACCAAGCACAACCAGGAGGAGCCGCCACGGGATTCGGCGGGGGAAGAAAGACCAATAAGAGCAAGCTAAAGTTAACTGCAGGATACACATAGCCAATAGAATCATGCCAGGATGCCTTTGTCTTTGTGTCATTTACATATTGTATAGTCACTACTGGGCAACTCGGAAAAGTTCTGTTCTGTTCTGTTGGTGGCAAGAGAGGTGTAGAGTTGTATTGAGAGGGATCCGAGACCCAGGTGAATATGTAATAAATCTGTGTATTGGGAATAAATCCACTCGTGCGTGAAAATGCCGGCTTCCTGATACCGTTCTATTGCAGAACGAGCGCGCATATTGTTGGATGAGTGAGAGTTGGTTAAGGTCGCAAATTGGAGTCAGATTACTAATTTGAGGTTACATTGGTTTAAAATTAAATTCTAACATTGATTTAAAGCTAAATTCCAACAGTGCCTAACCTACTCATCTGTTTGTAAAAAAAAAATAAAAGGTGTCAAGACCGGATCCTGGTTTATTACACCCATTGTTTAGTCATCCGGTGGGCAAAACCCCCCGTTCCTGTGTAGAAAAAGACCTAGGCATGTTCCCTCCGACACAAGTCAGGACATGTATTTCTTGTGACGGCCTATATTTGGACAGCCGGACGACGTCATTAATCCCTCCCCCTGTGTCAAACCAGTATAAGTAAAGCCCAAGTCACGCTCCAGACAGACAAACCATTTCTTTTCCAGCTGAAGAGCCAGACCTCCTCCTCATGAAAATGAAGATGCTCAGAACAAGACGCCTCACGGCCCTGAACACCACCACCCCAAGAAGAGTGTCACCCATCAGGGCACCTGATCGAATCGATAACAACATTGTAGAACTCTCTTCAGGTAAACGATGCAACTATTTATCTATTAATTATATTTCCATAATCTATATCTATAAATATATATATATATATATAATATTTAATAAAAGGATCTTTGTATTGCAGATAGCGGTACGGACGAACCTACACACGACCATGATCTGACTACGGCTGAAAAAGCTGAACCTTATAACTTCAGACAGGAGCCAGGCTGACACCCCAACAAATGTGGACGAGGACCAGGTTGAGACCCCTACAAAAGCAGACGTGGACCAGGCTGTGCCATCATACTCCATATGGTTTGACTGTCCGGAAAACTTACCTACTCCCGTTGCATCCTCGTACAACACCGGCGAGCCGTCATATGCAGGATGGATCCGCCCCGATACTCCGACTCCACCGTTGACCCCTCCGATGACCCCCAGGATGGCCGAGTGGTCTAAGGCGCCGCGTTCAGGACCCAGTCTCCCCAGGAGGCCTGGGTTCGAATCTTAATTTGGCTGCCAGGATGGCCGAGTGGTCTAAGGCGCCGCGTTCAGGACCCAGTCTCCCCAGGAGACCTGGGTTCGAATCTCGAATTTCCCCATTGTGGGACTAATAAAGGGAATATTATTATTATTATTATTATTATATCATCTGCTGAATCTTCACAAAGCGATGTGGTACAACTACCCAGTTGGTTCAATCAAGAGCTCTCAAACAGCTCGCATGAGCCCTCTAAGGCTCAGACCATGACCGAACCAGGTCCTGCATCTATTTCCGAGGACGATGCACAACATATGTCATGGGATGATCCTCCTAAGGGATGGGTTGATATGTATGTCGTAATAGTTGTTAAAGCAGCGATTCTTTACCTTATCAATCGATTTTTGCGAAAGTATCAGAAAAGACAGGGTTGTTTGTATAACTATGTTCACCTTGGATATAATTTTTATATAAGATTGCACTACGACCGTATAATACCAATCCTTTGCAGAAAAGTTTTTGCCGTGTATTCACTACGTGTTGGAGCTGTGTTCTATAAAAGCGGATAAAGAAACGATCAAACGTGTTGCAGAGATCTTACTGGTGGAGTTAGCGCTCGTAAAGAACTTACCGGCCAGACTTGCAGAAGATGAGAACTTCCTCCTTAAGATAAACCGTGATCAATGTGATAGTTTTGAAGATTATATTATACAAAATATTAACTTTGAATAAAAATGGGTAATGTGTTGAGAAAGTTTTTTGGCTACAGGACCTATGGGTGGTCAGATTTAATAAATAGAACAATTACATATAATCCTGATGATAATGATAAAGACCCTGTCACTGAAAGAATTTTATTGTTTATGCAAAAAGTGCGTGTAATGTCTTGGACGGTTTTTCAAACGCCTTGGGAATCATTTGTGCAACACTTCATATCTGTGAGTGGGTCGGGTTTGACCGAGACGTTTCAAAAATTTTGGGAAAATTGGGAAAATGACATAAATGTAGGTCATGTACTCACCATACTCACGCTGGTTAACAATGTGATAAGAGACTGTCTCCGTCATCAACAACTTGTGGATGTCGCACATGAACTGAAGATGTTTGAAGATATGTTGGAATCAAATGTTAATCCTTCTGTATTAACCATGATTTATAGGCTTTATACGACTTTACAGATTTCATATCATTATATACATGTGTGTGTAACCATATTTAACCCTGTGATATGTTTTTTTTTATACCACCTGCATGTTTTATGTTATTAGCACGACTCACAAAGTTATTACCTTGCTGTGAACCAATAAAAATAAATGTTTGGAAAAAAGCAGCATTTGTGTCTGTGTTTAGATAAATAACGGTGTGACGATCGAAACTAAATCATAAACCATCATGAGCGTGAAGAGGTGGTTGAAAAAACTTACTACGATCCCATTCAACCCGCCAGTTTTGGAGGTGTAGATCGGCTTCATTTAGCTGCGCGGGAGAAAATGGGTCAAAAAGTGACGCGTCATAAAGTCAAGGACTTTTTATCATCGCAAGATGCATACACCTTGCACAAACCGGCGCAAATTAATTTCCCTAGGAGCAGAGTGTTTGTTTCAAAACCTATGAATCAATTTCAAGCCGATCTATGCGACATGCAGGCTTTAGCGGGTTACAACGACGGTTTTAAATATTTACTCACGGTCATCGATGTGTTTTCAAAGCGTGCACACGCGCGTGTCGTGATGAACAAGACGGGGCCAGAAGTCGTTCGAGCCTTTGAATCGGTTTTGCTCCTTAGCGGCGTCCCTCAAAAGTTACAAACAGATGAGGGGAAGGAGTTTTTCAACAAGCATTTCCAAAGGTTGATGAAAAAACACAATATTAATCATTTTGCAACTGCCAGTGATTTGAAAGCCTCGGTGGTCGAAAGGTTTAATCGAACTTTAAAAACCAGAATGTGGAGATATTTCACCGCCAAGAACACACGTCGTTATATCGACGTATTACAAGATTTACTCGACAGTTTCAATGAAAGTTATCATACAAGTATAAAAAGGAAACCTAATCAAGTCACTCCAGAGAATACTTGGCAGGTCTTTCAAAACTTGTACGGCAACCTAAAACCTGTTGGTCGTGATAGAATAAAAAAGAAATTTAAATCGGGGGATCTTGTTAGAATATCAAAAGTGCAAGGTGTCTTTGACAAGAAATATGAAGTTATATGAGTTTTACAGATGAACTATTTACGATAGCGGAGTGTGTTCCCACGTTTTCCGCCTGTTTACAGGCTTAAAGACTACAACGGTGAAATCGTTCGAGGAACTTTCTATGCACACAAACTCCAGAAAGTCACGATATCCAAGGATCAAACCTTTCATGTTGAGAAGATTATCAAACGGCGTAACGTCGGAAGACAGAGATAGTTTCTCATTCGTTGGAAGGGATGGCCTGTGAAATATGATAGTTGGGTGCCCGCTACACAAGTCGTGGATCTATAAATGTCAAGTCAAGTCAAGTCAATTTTATTTGTATAGCCCTTAATCACAGACAGTCTCAAAGGGCTTTACATAGCCACAATCGACATCCCCGATGTTAACCCCCAGGAGGGCAAGGAAAAACTCACAAAACCTCATCAGGGGAAAAGTGAGAAACCTTGAGAAGGGACCACAGATGGGGGAATCCCCCTTCCAGGATGACCAGGCTGCAATGGATGCCAACTGGGCAACATTTGACACATACAATGATGCTATGCAATAATAGATGAGATAATATAAGAGTCAATTGAATGAAGTGCTGCAGGAAGATGACTTCAGTGGAGTGGGTCCTCATCCAGGGCCGTAATATCCATGGCAGCATATCCGAAGATGAGCCTTCGATCTTGTACCGGTTAGTTGGTGTAAATTCAGTCCAGCCACTTCCAAGTGAATCGCCATCACCTAATTCGGGGAATTGGGAACAGAAAAGAAAGAACAGAAATAGCAAACAGGCCAACAAGTAGTTCAATGAATGAGAAGCTTTACAAGAACTCTCGACATTTGACACCAAGGATCCAAATCTCGAAGGTGGATTTTACGTCACCCTACCCTGCAATTCAAGTTCTGATGTCTATATAGACCAGACATGTCCAAAGTCCGGCCCCCGGGCCAATTGCGGCCCGTGGACAAATTTTTACCGGCCCGCGGCCTCTATCATGAAATCAATAATATGCGGCCCGCCAGCACTGTTGACCACAGTATAAAATACATGTGTACAAAAAGCTATTTTTCATATTTTTCATTTCACCAGAAGATGGCAGTAGCCCTGTGGCCGCCGTGACCCTTGACCTTGCGTGATCGTTTCAGCCCAGCCCATTTCTAACATGGCGTCTGTAAACAAAAAAAGGAAAGTTGACCGCGAGGGCCGCCGCTTCCAGGACAAGTGGAAATTTGAGTATTTTTTCACTGAAATACGAAACAACTGTGTCTGCCTAATTTGCCAAGAGACTGTGGCTGTTTTCAAGGAATTCAACATCAAGAGGCACTACCAGACGAAACATGCTAGCTACGACAAGCTAACTGGGAACAAACGCGGTGAAAAAGTGAAGCAACTGGAAGCTGTTTTAACGGCACAGCAAAGCTTTTTCACAAGAGTCCGTGAGTCAAATGAAAATGCCACAAAGGCAAGCTACGAAGTGGCAACG
Source organism: Idiotropiscis lumnitzeri (assembly GCF_059441095.1). Lineage (NCBI taxonomy): Eukaryota > Metazoa > Chordata > Actinopteri > Syngnathiformes > Syngnathidae > Idiotropiscis > Idiotropiscis lumnitzeri. The sequence goes on along the minus strand of NC_142400.1, from coordinate 22,726,491 downwards.
CTGATTGCAAAGCACTGCAAACCTTTCACTGAGGGTGAATTTATTAAAGACTGTGTAATGAAAATGGTTGAGAAAATTTGTCCCGCGAAGAAGCAAGAGTTTGCCAATATTTGCCTGGCTCGTAATACTGTGGTGCGGAGAATTGAAGACGTTTCATTAGATATTAGGAAACAGTTAGAGGCAAAAGGAACTGAGTTTGACTTTTTCTCGTTAGCGTGCGATGAAAGCACGGATGCGTCCGACACCGCTCAGTTACTGATCTTTTTAAGAGGAGTGGACAATGACATGAACGTGAGTGAAGAGCTTCTGGACCTCCAGAGTCTGAAGGGCCAAACAAGAGGAACGGATTTATTTGTTTCTGTTTGTTCCACCGTAGATGACATGAAACTACAGTGGAATAAAGTCACCGGGATTATTACGGACGGCGCACCTGCCATGGCTGGCGAGCGGAGTGGATTATCAAGCCTTGTCTGTAGTCAGCGAAGAAGGAGGCAGCGCTATTAAACTCCACTGTATTATTCATCAAGAAGTTCTCTGTGCCAAATATATGAAATATGATAATGTTATGAAACCGGTGATAAAGACTATTAATTATATTTGCTCCAAAGCGCTGTGCCACCGCCAGTTACAACAGTTTCTTCTCGACATCCAGGCTGAATACGGAGATGTTTTGTATCACACCGACGTAAGGTGGCTCAGTCGGGGGTCTGCGCTGCAGCGCTTCTTCTCTCTCAGGGAGGAAATTGGACAATTCTTGACTAAAAAGGGACAACCCATGCCACAATTAAATGATCCTGTTTGGCTGGCTGATTTGGGATTTTTAGTTGACGTAACGCGACATCTGAATGCGCTGAACACAAGCCTTCAAGGGCAAAATGCAGTGGTAAGCCAACTGTATTCACACATCAAAGCCTTTCGGACCAAGCTGCTACTTTTCCAAAGACACCTGTCACAGGCGCAGCCCAATACCGCACATTTCCCGTCGCTGCAGGAAATTGTGACCAGTTTCCCACAGATCAATATCAGTGCGCAAATGACAAAGTATGCAGCAGACATCTCATCTCTGGTTGAGGAGTTTCAGCAGCGCTTTCGGGACTTTGCAGCTATTGAAAAGGAGATCACGCTTTTTTCCTCTCCTTTCTCCGTGGACCCTGATGACGCTCCAGACCACCTGCAACTGGAGCTCATTGAGCTGCAGTGTGACGCCGAGCATCGCAGTCGGCACCAACAGCTCCCTCTTGTCAACTTCTACCGCCAGCTGGATGAAGGCAGGTTCCAAGCAATTCGGACATTTGCTAAGAAAATGCTGAGCTTGTTTGGCTCCACATACATGTGCGAAAAGACATTCTCCGTTATGAACATTAACAAGAGCCGCATGAGGATGAGACTGAGTGACTCTCACCTGCGTGACGTCTTGCGCATCAAAACCATTGCTCTTGAGCCAGACATGGACTACATACTGCAGTCAAGATCCCAGTATCACCCTTCACATTAGTGCAGGCAAGACCTTTGTTAAGTCCTCTGAGTTGAATAAATTCTTAAATCTCAGTTAATTAATTTTTTTGTGATGGTCAAAATCACAGTTTGAATATGCAGTGATCATTGTTTTTGTTTTCAGCACTTTTCCTACAGTGAGCATATAATAGTGAATAATATGTAATGTTTCACATGAACTTAGTTTTCTTAATTTTTTGTGGTTTGTGATTTCGGTAAAAACCTAAATGTAAAAAAAAATGTAAAAGTAAAAGTATGCCATTTGTTATTAAAAAAAATCCCAAAAAGTTAATTTGTATTTAATGTTAATGGTTCAAAGAATGTCAGGCTAAATAGTCGGCCCCCACACATTTTCACCTTACCAAATCTGGCCCTCTTTGCAAAAAGTTTGGACACCCCTGATATAGACAATACGATAGCGGAATACAGAGTGAATCTGGCCCATCATATCGCTCTCGAAGGGAACTGGGAAGTGGCGCTGAGTGAAATATCAAATCCCCATACATGGTTCAACGTACCTGAAGACCAATCATCTTTTGAATATGTAGACACATGGGAAAACGGGGATCCGGCAGAAGGTACTTTGACACCTCGATACCTTGACAAACGCAAATTTACCATCAAAACTTTAACCCTGCCTGCGGGTTACTACGATAATATTGTAAAAATCGGAAACGATGTGGATGCTCTCCTCAAAAAAATCCATTCGGAAAACAAAGTCGTATACACACCATTAAAGGGGAGATTTTTCTGGTTGGGGATTGGTCGTTTCAGGATACGATTTCATGCGCCATTAGTCTACATTTTTGGGGCATCACCCGATGAATGGATAAGCTGCGGACTCCAATGGACAGCAACCCAACATCCCACAGATATAAAAGTGGGAATGTACCATCTATATGTTTGTACAGGCGTGTTGTATCATCAGGCAGTGGGTGACGCTTTTGCTCTGCTCTTGAGAACTATACCTATCGAGGACTTTAGAATGATCCGAGTCGAGGTTATTCGTTCAGTCTCTTAATTGAGTCTCTCAGGTGATATTGACAGGCGCTTGGTGCATGAATCCGACTGCCGTAACGCGTGCTGCTGAAGGGGGTGTGTCCCCACACAGCTGCAAAGCATTTTCATTTATAGCATATGTGCCATCTCCCCTTTTCCCAGTTAATCTCATTAACAATTCATCCTGAAATAATCTGGAACAGCGGTTGTCACAAAATATCCATTTGCTACCCTGAACAGCAATCTTTCAAACTTAAATCTGTGATCTTTTTTCCGTTTTTTTCATACAATTTACGCATAATAAACTAACCAACAAATATCATTCAACTATATCTCAGCATTTAAGATATCCGATCATATTCTTAACTAGACAAATTGTTCCAACACTCAAACCTGAACATTTGTATCACAACAAGCTTCCAGTCTTTTTTTTCTTTTTTTTTTTTCTTTTTTTGTTATTTTTTTTATATTTTTCTCTCCCCACCAAAGGCAATAGTCTGGTGTTTCTTTCTACCTCTCGGTTTAAACTGGACACCTATGCCTACAGGTTAAGTCTCATGACAGGCTCGCTGACACGTCCAGATGTCGTGATTACCGGTTGTGGCGTATGACTGTGTGTCGAGTTAGTGATTTCACTTGGTTTGGGGGGTGCTGTCTCTGGGGTGGTGACATTTGTAGATTGGAAATTATATCCTTCACACTCAGAGGCGGCGGGTTGGACATTCGTTGTCGATCGAGGAGATGGTCGCGCTTGGAGATGGAGTCTATTTCGACGCAATACTGGTCCACCATTCACATCAACGAGGTAAGATCTTGGTGTGACAGCTTCCTTCAGGATGACTCCCGGCGACTTCCAAGCCTTCTCGTTGTCCAATTTCGTGTGGACCGTGTCGCCTGGATGAAGGACAGGTGGGTGTCTGGCTCCATGTCTACGATTGTAGTAAAAAGCTTGCTTAGCCTTCTCCTTAGCGTCCTTTTGTTTGACAGCCAATCTGTTGGGCCATTTAGGTTGTAGCTTTGTCTCCAAAGGCAGCGTTGTTCTCATCTTCCTACCCATTAGCAGTTCCGCAGGGCTGATCCCTGTAGTGGTGCATGGAGTTGACCTATAGGCCATAAGTGCCAACAATGGGTCCTTCTGCCTGAGAATCCTCTTTGCAATCTGCACTGCTCGCTCTGCGTGGCCATTACCCTGAGGGTGATGGGGACTGGACGTGACATGAGTAAAGTCAAGATGTTCAGCTAACTGACGGAACTCCATGCTTGAAAACTGAGGTCCATTGTCACTCACCACCTCGTCTGGGATGCCAAATCTAGCAAAAGTTGCTTTCAGTCTTTGTATGACTTGAGAAGTAGTGGTTGTTGGCAGGTGCAGTATTTCCAGGAACCTCGAATAGTAGTCTGAGACCACAAGATAGCACTTTTTCTCATGTTCACAGAGATCAATACCAATTCGTTTCCACGGACGATTTGGCAGCACCGTGGGGATAAGGGGCTCCTTGTTTTGGCCTCGTTTTATCTCCAAGCATGTTTGGCATGACTCCACCATGGTCTTGAGTCCTTTAGAGAGTCTGGGCCACCATACTGATTTTTTAGCCCTATTTCTGCACTTTGTCAGACCTTGATGTCCATCATGTATCCTTTGTAAGATCTCGGCCCTCAGCTCCCTTGGAACTACAATCCTGGTTCCTCTTATTATGATTCCATTGGCTTCTGATAGCTTGTTTTTCGCTTTTGTGTAGTCTCTAATCAGTATCGGTACTTTCCTGCTGTACTCTGGCCAGCCTGACCTGATGAATTTGGCAACCTCCCGCAGTTCACTCTCAGTTGCTGATGCCTTTCTGATGCTCTCCATCTTTGTTGGAGATGCTGGGACACTCCGCAACACTGTAGCTACATAGCAGGCCACATCTTCATGCGTGTCCACACTGTCCATTTCATGCGCTTGAGGATCACGAGAGAGTGTCGGCCACGATGAGGGTCTTCCCAGGCACATAGATAGTTCACCATGCTCAGGACTCTCTTTAGCTCCTGAACATTTCCTGGAGATGCTAGTTGTCGGATGGCTTCTACCTTTCCTGGATCCGGCCTGACCCCGGACTGGTCAATGAGATGTCCCAGAAAACGTAGCTGGCTCTATCTGAAGGAACATTTGTCCTTATTGAGTTTCAGGCCTGCTGACTCGACGTGCTGGAGCACTCTCTCCAGCCTCTCATCATGTTGCTCCGTTGTGGTTCCATAGACGAGAATGTCATCTATGAAAACTTCCACATCATCCAATCCTTGTAGCGCCTCTAGCATTTTCCGTTGGAAGATCTCCGGTGCACTTGAAATGCCAAAAGGTAATCTTTTAAAACAGTATCTGCCGAAAGGTGTTATAAAAGTTGTCAACTTGCAGCTGTCTGGATGTAGTGGGATCTGCCAAAATCCACTTGCAGCATCCAGGGAGGAGAACACAGCTGCTCCACTCAACTTGGCAGTTATTTCATCTGTGATGGGCAGGATGTATCGCTCCCTTTTGACTGACTCGTTTAATAGCTTCAGGTCCACACATATCCTGCCCTTGCCTGTATTTTTCTTGAGAACAGGCACCATGGCCACACACCATTCGGTTGGTTGTGTCACCCGTTCAATAATGCCAGCTTTCTCCATCCTGCCTAATTCCTCTTTCACTTTGTTAAGCATTGGGAAGGGCACCCGGCGGGCCGTGTGCACAACATGTGGTGTAGCATCATCCTGAAGATGGATTTTGACAGGCTCAGTTTTTAGAGAACCATGCTCTCCAAAAGCTTGTTGGAAGCCGGGAATGGCATGTGTCACTTCATCCACTTGTCGTACTAGGTTCATTTTTACAGACAGCAACCTGCTTTGTATATTACTGACAGTTGGGCCGCGCACTACATATGCTTCCAATGGATATTTCTTTCCCTTGTAGCAAACCGCGGCCTTGATGCGACCCAAACACGATAACCCACCTCCTGGGCTGTCGAGGGAAATTTTGGCTGATATCAGGGCTCGTGGTGGGGTGAGTTTCCTGAATGAATCCTCACTCAGTACACTGACATCTGCTCCGGTGTCTATTTTAAACTCCATCAGTGTGGAATCGACCTCGAGCTGCACTGTCCACTGTTCTTTTTCCTCTGCATTGTGCACAGAACCTAGGTAAAAGGATGCCTGGTCTGTCTGTTGAGTCTCAGAAATTTCATTAACAGACTTTCTGCGGCACATCTTTGCCCAATGGCCCATTTTCTTGCAGTAGTTACAAGTAGATCTCATTGCAAGACATTTATCACCTTTGCCATGTCGTGCTTTTCCACACCTTCCACAATTATCCTCATTTCCTCCCCATTTCTTTTCATTTGTGTCAGTTCCTCTCCATTTATTTCCTTGTGACTTGCCTTTTTGCTTCCAGTTACTTCTTCCTCGTCCGTGTTGTACTGCGTGCACTTGCGCTGTAGAATCTCCTTGCAGGCTGACTTGCGCAACGACCTCCTCCGACTGCCTGACGGTCTGTATTGTCAATGCAAGTGTCAGGTCCGGCATCATTTGCAGCCTACGCAAGAGCTCTTTATCCATTATCCCAACGACGAACCGGTCGCGGATATTTTCCTCCCTATTCGCGCCGAACTTGCAGTGTTCCGATAGATCGTAAAGTGCTCAAATGAAGCACACTGCCTTCTCACTTGGCCGCTGGATATGTTGGTGGAAACACGCCCTCTCATGTATAACGTTCCTCCGTGGGAAAAAATTGTCATCAAACTTTTTCACCACGACGCTGAAGTCATCTCTCTGGTCCTCTTTGGCGAACGTGAATGATTTATATATATTTTCTGCCTCATTGCCCATGGCATATATTAGGCAGCTCACCTGGACTCTCCCGTCATACTTGTCCAACTTTATGGCGAGTCTGAACCGCTCGAAACGTTGCCTCCAGTCCGGCCATTCTGTTGGTTTATCAAACGAAAAACTTGCCGGGGCATTAAACTTTGCCATGCAGAATTATTCTTCTCTGCAAGTGATCCCACTCCTGACACCATGTAGAATGATCCGAGTCGAGGTTATTCGTTCAGTCTCTTTATTGAGTGTCTCAGGTGATATTGACAGGCGCATGGCGCATGAATCCGACTGCCGTAACGCGTGCTGCTGAAGGGGGTGTGTCCCCACACAGCTGCAAAGCATTTTCATTTATAGCATATGTGTTTAAGGCCTTTAACCCTCTTTATTACAGTAGAAGGCATATTGAAGATATAAGGATCGAAATCAAATGGCTCAGAATCAACCTGTGGAATTTACACACGGGAAAGTTATCGCCACGCTACACTTTAGAGGCAGATAGAAATGGTGTTGGAGACGCATCCTGATCTTTACCGTTTTGTCGACTATTACGAAAACCCAGCGGGTGGTTCGTTATCTGGTTTTCACGGATGACGGGTCCAATACGGGCGAGGCTTGGGATCAATCTTTGCCAAATTATTTCGTTTTGTGAGTCCTTTAATCAGAAGAGGGTTCAGCGTAGCCAGACCTCACCTGCAAACGGCTGCTAAAAATATTACAACGGATGTAGCAGGTCGTGTATTAGAGCGAATACACCGCAAGGCGGAGCCTCAAGAAGGTTCGGGATTAATGGTTCTGGCGCAAAGACCTGCAAAATGACCGTCGGACAACGACTGAGAGAACTTAAAAAACGCAAACGCATGTCCAAGAAGAAATCAGTCACGAAAAGGAGACAGCGAAGAAACACTGGCGACATTTTCTCTTAAGAAATATTGACCAACAGTTTTTTCGTCATGACTCTTTTACATCACAAGTCCGCAGAGTGCACCCTAACGGAACTGGACTTGTTTACCCCACCCATGACACAACTATCGATTGAACAGAGTCATTATGTGGAAATGTTCCCTATCTCAGCTCTCACCGATGATGGTCCTGTGGAGTTTTTCGTGCCTGGAGAAGGGTCCAAATATCTCGACCTCTCAGACACCCTGCTTCAACTGCACCTGAGGGTGATCAACAGAGATGGCAGCAATTTGCCGCCTGATGAGCGAGTCGGTATCATTAATTATCCTTTGAATACAATATTCTCACAAGTGGCTGTGACGTTAGGCGACAGGCTGATCTCGCAATCTAGCGCAACCCATCCATACAGAGCTATGATAGAGACATTGTTAAACTGTTCAGAAGCCTCTCTAAAAAGCCAATTCACAGCGGCTATGTTTTACAAAGATACGCCAGGACATATGGATTCAACAGCCTTAACGGGAGATGCTGTTAACAAAGGGTTGATACACATAGTAGACTTCGTGACGGGTTCCTGACCATTCATCGTGATAGGACCTCTACACACCAATATATTCTTTTGTGAGAGACATCTTCTCAATAACGTGGATCTGCGAGTGAAACTCATCAAAGCCAACGATCAATTTTGTTTTATGAGCCCTCCCAATGTGAACTATCATCTGAAAATCATGGGCGCATCCCTCTTTGTGAAAAGAGTCGCCGTCTCATTTTTATTGATTGTGTACTGAACATGTTGACCTGTTTTACTTGGATATTTAGGCTTTCCGTTTTTTTAGGCTGAAAACTCCCTGATTTAAGAAAAAAAAAGGTAAAAGATGTTAACTCAATGCTTAGCACTTGATATATTTCTGCAGGAGATATTTTACTGTTTTTTTCTTGAAGTGGCAAACTTAAGTTCCTGGAGCCACATTTTCTTGAATGTGAAATAAACGCCTTATATTTGTTTGACTGGCACAGGTGTTTAATGGGAACATTGCTAAATATTTAGTATATAAATGCGCTCTGTTGAATATGACTAAATATTGAAACTATATAAAAATGTGAACGTAGGCTAGACATTAAGGGAAGTTGGACTTTTGTTCGGACCTTTTAATTGGAAGAAATTTTAGTCGTGGACCTCTGTGACTTTTAATTGAATACCTCTGGTCTACAAGGACAGTTATTTGGAGGCGTTTACGCTTCGGACGAAATAAATTCGTTGCAACCTACCCCACCGATCTTCTACATCGTCAACACACATCCTCGCAACCTACCTGGAGAACATTGGCTGGCTTTGACGCTGGAAAAAGATGGAACGAGTACTTTTTTTTATGCTTTTGGATTTCCCCCGGAATTTCAATATTGCCCACAAACCATAAACTCATTTTTGAAAAAACATTCCTGCTGTATTTTGTACCATAACAGACGACTACAACACGAGCCGTCAATCACCTGTGGTCAGCATTGCCTCTATTATTTAACCCATAGAGGTTGCGGGTTGAGTTATCAGGATGTGTTAGCCTGCTACAAGGATCATGTGTTAAAGAACAACGCCATGGTATCTACTTTTGTTAAACATTATCAAACGTGCGCAGAAAAGCCGTGTATCGGACAGGCTGCGTGTTCTTTTCACAAATTTAAAACATGTCATTGTCTGTAATTATTTCAAAATGTTTTTATTGAATAAAACATGTAAAAACATACAAACATTTTAGATTTTTCATTGACACTTATGAAGGGGAATAACCCAGCCACTTTACAGAAGCAGGTCTTCTTTTTCTACTCGTCTTTTTCTTCTTCCTAGTGGCCGTCCTCTTCTCTATCTCACCATCATCAGAGCTTAACGACCCTCGGAGTTTCAATCGTCTGAATTCATCGCGGGCGTGGGGATTGACGATGGTGGTCTCAGGAATATTGAGTTCGTATAGAGTGTGCAGAAACTCCTTCCAGCCTCTAGGGGTTCGAGTCGCGATGTTTTTGCCCGTCACAGTAATAGTTGGCATTTTTCCGATAACGAGTCGGAACGTTTTGCAGGATATCAAACCAGGGCTCCGCTTCATCCCCCACCATTTTGCCTTGCACTTCGACAACCGATCTCTTTGAAGGGTTCAGAACTTCTGATGTTAGAGGCAGGGCCAGAGCCAGTGGGGTCGTTCTTTCTTTTCTCCTTGTTTGAGAAGAGTTAAATAACGATGCAGTAAAGACTGATACTTTGTTATTTTTTCATGCGGGGTTAATGAACGATCTAAAACGGTCTTCATCTTCACATCCAAATCCTGTTCAGCCGTCTGTCTGATGGTAGGTTGGGGTTTTTTCAGACGCTCCAGTTGTTGAGGGGATAGAAGAAACATCTTCTGGGCTGTTTTCAAACTCATGATGGTTAGTTTTTCCTGATTAATCCACCCAAAAGATTGCCTAGGAGGGGTACAACAGTGGGAGGTCGACCCTCCGGCTTTGGCCTCCCTTCTCCTCATCCTGGCCGGAGACATTGAGACGAACCCGGGCCCGGACTCCTGCTACTCCTGCGGCCGTCCGATCCGGAAATCATCTCCCCTGCGGTGCCGGGCCCCCAATTGCCCCGCCCTCTGCCACCATCAGCTGAAATGCAGCGGCCTCACTCGCGAGAGGTTGCGGCGCGACAGCTCCTGGCAGTGCGTGGCTCACGGTGGCCCGGCCCCGCCGTCACCTCCAACGTCAGGGCGGATTTGCTGTGGCTGCAAGCAGACGATTCAGCGGGGTATCCTCGCCCTCGAATGTCAACAGCCTGAATGCGAGACGCTCTGCCACAGGGGGAACCGATGCCGTGGCCCAGCACCCACATCCTCCTGGTCTTGCCCCGATCACCGGAGCCGGACCAAGACGATAGCCGGCCGACCAATAACAACACTAACAGTGAATCCACCATCAGGCCCAGTGGAGAGGGTGCGCTGCGGTGCCTGCCACAAAGCAATCACCGTCGCAAATCCGCTGACCTGCCGCAGTTGTGAGACAAAATTCCACCTCCAGTCGAAGTGCTCCGGCGCCACTCGTGACGCAGCCGCAGCACTCCGGCTCACTCAGCTCTGGTCCTGCCCGCGATGCTGTGCTGCGCCCAATCTCCCGGGCCCGCTGCCGCCGGCGACCAAGCCCAAGACGACCCACATCACCAGCGACGCCCCGCTCAGACCGGCTTTGCGTGTCCTTCAATGGAACGCCGACGGCCTGAGCACCAAGTCTGGTGAACTGGAGGGCCGCCTCCGGGACCTCAAAGCGGACATCTGTCTGCTGCAGGAAACAAAGCTGAGACCTCAAGTTGCCACCCCAGCCTTCCCGGGTTACGCGACCGTCAGAGTGGACCGCCCCAACGGCCAGCGAGGGGGCGGCCTACTCACGTTGATCAAAGAGGACCTACCCTTTGAAGTCCTGGGCCATGCCTGCTACGGCCTCCTGGAGTCTTCTTCAGTCAATGTTCGCGTCTCCCGACGCCGATGGCTGACACTACACAACCTGTATGCCCCACCACGCCGTGAGTCCGCCGACGACGACGCCGACAACCTGGACTTCTCCTGGATCTCGGCGTCGGGTGACACCATCGTGGCCGGTGACCTGAACGCGCACTCGCCCCTCTGGGACCTGACACAACCGAGCGACCGACGGGGAGAGGCGATCGAGGAATGGCTCGTGTCATCACACCTGAGCGTCCTCAACAACGGCGCCGCCACCCGGGTCAACCGGAACACCGGGGGCCTGAGCTCCCCGGACCTGTCCCTCGCTAACCCACAACTGGCGAACCGGACGACATGGCTTGTCACGGAGGACCTGGGCTCAGACCACATACCCATCCTGATGGAAGTGGAGCTTGAAGTAAAACCCACCTGCCCGCCCATTCACCGCCCCCGATGGAACTCCCGTGACGTCGACTGGGCCGCCTTCACCGACCAGGTGGAGACCACCATCAGCGGCTTCCGCGGTCACAAAATCCCCTCGCTACACCACCGTCTTCTTCGCTTCAACAAGGCGCTGATCGCTGCAGGTAACACTGTGGTGGGGAAATCCACACAGGGGCGCACAACAAAGTCCTGGATGACCCCAGAGGTGAAAGAGGCGATCAAACGGCGCAACCGTCTCCGCCGCGACATCGGCGTCAACAGGGAGGAGTGGATCGCTGCCTGCCAAGAAGTCAACAGCCTTGTTCGCGACGCCAAAGACACTAAGTGGGCAGCCCTGTTGGCTGACCTGGAACACAACCCAGACACCAGCAGGACATGGCGGGTGATCCGGTCTCTGAGTGGGACCCCTGACAGCCGTGCACAGAACGTAGCGTTGCAGATCGGCGGCCGACTCTTCGCCACAAACGTGGACAAGGCCAACGTCTTTGCGCGTCACTATGCCACAGTAAGCCGTCTACCCATCACGAGAGACGACCGACTCCGCTGCCATCTCCCCCTCAAGAAACGCCTTGACGTGGCTGGCTCAGAAGACGATGATAGCTGTGGCAACTTCCACATGGGAGAACTCGACTCAGCCATCGCTCAGATGAAGCCCAACGGCGCGGCGGGCCCACCTTCTTTCCTGAAGGCCCTGGGCCCGGAGGCTAGGACGGAGCTTTTGGAGATTTTCAACTCTTCCTTCAGATCCGGTGTATGCCCACAAATTTGGAGACAAGCGACCATCCTGCCACTTCGTAAAGCCGGCAAACCTGGGAGCGAACTCTCCTCTTATCGCCCGATCAGCCTCACGTCCTGCGTTGTGAAGACAATGGAGCGCATGGTCCATAACCGCCTCTACATCCTGGCGGAATCCAGGGAGTGGCTCTGCAAGGAGCAAGCCGACTTCAGGAAGCTCCGCAGCTGTGAGGACCAGGTACTCTATCTCACACAGAGGATCAGCGACGGGTTCCAACAAGCCCGCTCGCAACGGGGAGTCATGGCCCTGTTGGACTACAGCAAGGCCTACGACAGGGTATGGCGCGAGGACCTTCTACTGTCCGCTCTGGAACTCGGAGTACCGGGGCGGATGGTCCGTTGGGTCAGGAGCCTCCTCACGAACCGGCGAGCTAGGGTGCAGATCAACGGGGAACGCGGGAAATCCTTGCTCTTCCGGCAGGGTTTACCCCAGGGCTCCGTCCTCGCCCCCCTCCTCTTCCTGTTCTACATCAACAGCCTCTGGTCTGTCATCCCGGAAGGCGTCGACCTCGCACTATACGCAGACGACGTGTCGTTGCTATCGCAGAAGAACACTAAGGAGGAGGCGGAAGCCGCTCTCCAGACGGCGGTGAACGCGGTGGGGGAATGGAGTCGGACAAAGAAGATGGCGCTCAACGCCACCAAGAGCGAGATGGCCTTCTTCTCAACGAACTCCCACGAGGCCTCCTGGTCTCCCACGATCTCCCTCAACGGCTCACCCCTCAGCCACAACCCCACCCCGAAGTTCCTCGGCGTAACCCTGGACCGAACGCTCAGCTTTGGCCCCCATGTGAAAGCGGTGACATCCAAAGTCCTCTCCCGCAACCGCATACTGGCCTGTCTGAGTGGGTCGAAATTTGGCTGGCGCGGAGACAGCCTGCGCTCCGTCTTCACCGCCCTCCAACGCAGTGTGATGGACTACGCGGCTCCTGCATGGCAACCCTTCCTCTCCGACACTCGCCGAGCCGACCTGGAACGAGCGCAGAACTCAGCGCTGCGCCTAGTGACAGGACAACTCCGCTCATCACCGATTGAAGCCCTTCAGCTCGAAGCTGGTGTAAGCAGCTATAAGACGCACTCGCACCAACTCACGGCCATCGCCTACGAGAAAGCCGCGCGACTGCCGTCCACACACCCGAGGTCCCAGATCCTGACTGCGAACGTGAGGCATCGGCTACAACGCTCCAGTTGGCGACTTGAGGCCAATAAACTTTCCACGACGCTCCCAGCTGGGCTGTCGGCAAGAGCCTCCCTCCAAGTCACAGCGGAATGCTCATGGTTGGACGACTCCGGACTCTGGACGGTGTCAACCTCCATCGGGATGACCACAAAACAAGACGCTCCATCTGTCCTGCGCAACTTGGCCACTGCGGCCATTCGTGCCACCGAGCCGGAGCTGACCATTTACACGGATGGCTCTGCTACGGAAGGCGTCTCGAATGGAGGGGCAGCAATGATTGTCGCCTCTGGGGACCCAGCTGACGTCCAACCAACGACGGTGCTTATGCGAAGGGGCGCCGAGTTCACGTCGTCCTACGAAGAAGAGAGGGAAGCTATGACGATGGCCCTCGAGTGGCTCGTTCACTCAAACGCCCACACGAAGGTGACAATCTGCTCCGACAGTCAATTCCTTCTGCAGGCCATCTCGAGCTGCGCCGCAGACACCGCCCACATCCGGCAACTGCTGAATGCGCGCCCTGGCAAGACCTCTCTTCTTTGGATCCCGGGCCACTGCGGTCTGCCCGGCAACGAACTCGCCGACACCCGAGCCAAAGAGGCCGCCTCCAACCACTCCGAAGCCTTCCGCCCTGTATCGTTTCGCGCAGCCGCGACAACTATCAAACGCCGCATCCGTGACGACCCCCCTAAGCACGAGCGGACCGCAGCCGCCTATGAAGGGTTCTCTTGGCGCGCAGACAGCTCCGCTGCTCAATCAAGGCAGGACGCCGTCCTCATTGCTCGGCTCCGTGCGGGCCACCACCCCAAGCTCCGGGCTTACGAGCACCTCCTTTGCCCTACAGCCGACCCCACATGTCCACGATGTGGAGGGGAGCCGCAGACAGTCCAGCACTGGCTCCTGCGGTGCCCCCGACTCATCCCCCTCCGGCAGAAGATTTTCGGCGATGCACCTCCTCCTTACAACGTCCTCTCCACTGAGACGCAGAAGGTGATTGCACTAGCTGGGCAATCCTTGCTCTGAGGTCCCGCCCAGGCGCTAGCCCAACAACAACAACAACAACAACAACAACAACAACAGTTCCCAGCAGAGGAAGAATAAATCCGCCCCTTTGAGTCAAAGCGGCGCGTTTTTTCTCCAGGCTCATTTTTTTATGGGCCAATAGTCTAATAATTTTCTTTTGTTTTTTTAATTTCTTAAACTGTGCCGGTGAAAGGGGTATATGACCTTACAACAGATTGAAAGCAATTTCGCACAATACCTTGATCAAAGAGGCCGGGCCCCTGGTCAGTATGTCTTTACACCTCTTGCTTGTGGCTTTAAACAGGGTCTTGAGGAGTGGCGCGTTTGTTTTTAAAAGCTTAGACATGTTAGCTTTTGGCGATGTAAACGGTAGGCCACTGATCCGGAAGTACACCCGTCCTCAAACGGTATTGTTCTGGACACGCAGGGTTTAAATCCACCAATAAATACTCCTGAGCGTCTTTGGTAGCATCTTCAAAACTTTCTAAAAAGTATTTTTTCTTTGCAGGGAATATCTGATTCGCCAAAATACTGGTTTGTAATTTATCCAGAGGATTTTTTAACAAAAGCATGTAGTTGCTGTTCAGACTGATAGTACGACTGTATTTACCCTGATGGAATACATTCTGAGTTAACAGCATGACACTCATTCTATGATTTCTATATTGGGTAAAGATTTTCACCACTTCCGGTATTCCGAGGCTTGGAAGATCAGATCGTCAAGGATGATCAAATGAGTCTGATGTAACGGAAACAGGGTTTCATCCTCAAAAGACTCTGGGAGACCTTTTATGAATTTTATGTTTTTAATCAGCTTTTGTAATTGGTTGTACATGGGTTGATATGAGGTATAAATCCATACAATGTTATCAGGTACATTTCTCATAACATGTTGACAGTCTTCCAAAACACGTTTCACAAAATATGTTTTCCCACAACTGCTAGGCCCTGAGATCAAACACGAAAAAGGCACTTGTAGACGAGGATCGAATTCGACCTGTGATAATTCCATTTTCTCTAATAACCAAACGGGACACTGCGACCGTCTGGCAAAAGCCTTCGTTTGTCGTAGACCACCCTAAACCTTTTGACGAATGAAGTGTTTCTGACGCGAAACCCCTTTTTGTCGCAAATGATGCTGTGTTGTGGGGTATCAAGCGTGCGCGTGTTGATCTCGTTCCCCTGTGTCGTGTGAGATATGTATCCCTCCACTAAGTCCTTGACACTGTCTAAGTTGATGTTTTGAACGCTTTCGTACGTCTGTGTGATACCTTTGACTTTCATAACTATTAGTGTCTCTGGTTTGATAGGCGTAGCCTTTGGGACCGGCCGAAACAAATTCTTGAATGCTGTCACCAGCTGCTCATTTATCGTGCCCATGATAGCTGTGTAAAATGCTGGAAAAGCAGTGTTATCTTCGGGCTCTGGTATGTTCAGTGGGGCCCTGAGTTCTGTATTATTGAAACGGTCTCGTATGATTACCCAATGTCCTCCTCTCTGTTCAATTGAATCCTCTGACGACTGGGTGTTTAAATCATCGTGTTGCGTTTGCATGTGATCATTTGACGTGGTAGGTGTGCTTGTTAGATCATTTGATGTGGACGCTGTGCTTGTGAAATCATCAGTTTGCATGGGCTCGTGATCATTTGATGTGGACTGTGTGTGTGTTAGATCATTTGATGTGGACAATGTGTTTGTTAGATCATTTGACACGGCAGGTGCGTTTGTGACATCATCAGTTTGCAAGGGCTCGTGATCATTTGACGTGGCAGGTGCGTTTGTGAAATCATCAGGTTATGTGTTGTCACACGTCACGTCAGTGTTTTGAGATGGCTGTGCTAATCGCTTTAATGCCTCCTCTCACGGATTAAAAAAATCGACAAAATCTTCAATTTGTCGAATTTGTCGATCATAATCGTCATCGCTGTGTGTTTGGCATGGTGTGTTATGATCTGATGTATGAACGTTTATATCGTTCACCAGTTCACGCAAATCGCCAGGTATGCTGAGTTGAGAACTATTGTTTGACTCCATAGCCTGTGTTTGCATGGGTTCATGATCATTTGACGTGGCAGGTGCATTTGTTAAACCACCAGGTTGTGTATTGTGGTACGTCATGTCACTGTTTTGAGATTGGGGGGGTCATCAGAGGGGTCGACGGCGGAGTCGGAGTATCGGGACGGATCCATCCTCCATATGTGTTGTACAAGGATGCAACGGCAGTCTGTAAGGTTCCCGGACAGTCAAACCATTTGGAGTATGATGGCACAGCCTGGTCCGCATTTGTAGGGGTGTCAGCCTGGCTCCTGTCTGAAGATGTAAGGTTCTCTACATCGACAGCTTTTTCAACCGTAGTCAGATAATGGTCGTGTGTAGGTTCGTCCATACCGCTATCTGCAATACAAAGATACTTTTATTAAATATTATATATATATATATATATATATATATATTTATATATTTATATATATATATATATATATATTATATATATATATATATATATATATATATTTATAGATATATATATTTATAGATATAGGTTATAGAAATATAATTAATAGATAAATAGTTGTTCTCGGGGTGGTGGTGTTCAGGGTCGTGAAGCGTCTTTGTCACGATCCGTGTCGGTCATGACAGGGTTTTGTTATTGTTTTCGCGTCTCCCATGTCTTTGTTGTTGTTTTGGTTTCTGTCAGCTGAGTAGGGGTGTTTCCCCTCAGCACTCCGTCCCCACCAGCCACGCACCTGTTCCCCGTTAGCCTCGCACACCTGACTCCCATCTGCTCCCATAATTACTGGACTATTTAACCACCTCGTGCCGACAGCTCAGCGTCGGTGCATTGCCCTTCCTTCCCGACATCGCTGCCCTCGCTTTGGCGATTCTGCACGCCACTGCTAACCTCGCTCTCGTTCATGCCCTCAGCTCTTTTCACCTGTCCCTGTCCCGTCTCATAGCCCCGCTCAGTTCGTTCCCGTCGTGTTCTGTTCATCCTCGTTCATTGTTTTTGCACCCTGCCACATTGTTTGTCCTTGTTTGATCCGTTCAATAAATTCCCCTGCTTCCTCGCATTTTGGGTCCTCCCCCTCCTCACCGACCGGCGACACCTGACAGTCTTGTTCTGAGCATCTTCATTTTCATGAGGAGTAGGTCTGGCTCTTCAGCTGGAAAAAAAATGGTTTGTCTGTCTGGAGTGTGATTTGGGCTTTACTTATACTAGTTTGAGACAGGGGCAGGGATAAATGACGTCGTCCGGCTGTCCAAATATAGGCAGTCACAAGAAATACATGTCCTGACTTGTGTCAGTGGGAACATGCCTAGGCCTGTTTCTACACAGGAACGGGGGGTTTTGCCACCCGCATAACCAAACAATGGGAGTAATAAACCAGAATCCGGTCTTGACACCTTTTATTTATTTTTTTACCACAGATGAAAAGGTTAGGCACCATCACGTTAGACTATTCACACAACCATACAATCCCGGGTTTGTATAGAAGGGATCTCATCATGTCTGTTGTTTTTAAAAAAAAAAAAAATTATATATCCATGCACGTGTAATTAATAAAAGATCTGTTCCTGTTAAAAATAATCGTTAGCCGGCGGTTGGCAGTGTTGTAACACGGAGACTTCGAGGGGTTGGATGTCAGAGGTTGGGGGGTATCTACGCATGCGCAGGTCCTCACCATGGATCGACCAATGTGTTTACATTCCTTCCGTTTTAATATAGTTTGTTTAATAACCCGTCCGAATTTACTGGTTCCGACGGACCGAGAGACCCTGCAGCCTCATTGAAAAAGTAAAAACAATGCATTAATGATTTGATAATGTCGGTACAAAAGTCTTAACCTAGCTGGATGCTATATTTTAACCTAGCTGCACGCTATTTCTTAACCTAGCTGGATGCTATATCTTAACCGAGCTGCATGCTATTTCTTAGCCTAGCTGTATGCTAAATCTTAACCTTGTTGTTATATCTTAGCCTAGCTACATGCTATATCTTAGCCTAGCTACATGCTATATCTAACCTAGCTGGATACTATTTCTTATCAACATGGACTACAAACCAAGATGGCGACCACAGATGACTACAAAACAACATGGCGACCACAGATGACAACAATACAAGATGGCGGCCGCTGAGAACTACAAAACAACATGGCGGTCGTGAGTAGGCGGGTGCTGAGTGCATGAAGTGACTACCAGGAAATGGGAAGGGTTATGACATTCCAGGAAATAGGCGGTGTTATGACGCACCAGGAAGTGGGGAGGATATGACATCACCCAGATGTCGTAAATCATGGGCTCATAAATCATGGGTCATAAATACTTTTATGGGGGTCATAAGCACCTTTATTGGGGGTCATGAACTCGTTTATGGGGGGTCATAAATCATGAGGGTCGTAAACCATGGGGTCATAAATACTTTTTGACATTAGCGGCACTGTATACTTTTTTGACCATCCCATCAGAATTTGTAGAGCCTGTGACACAACTGCAAAAAGGCCTTTGTCCTTTGTTCAAGAGGATAATCAATTATCAGGGTACAAAACAAAATTGTTGCTAACAATTTATTTAAAAGGGGGTTAAGCTAGTCCAAAATTATATATATATATGTGTATATATATATCTTTATATATATATATATAGTGTAGTGCAGTTAACTTGTTAAAGGGCCTAGGACTATGCAGTGCTATTGTGCTTTGGTTTTTCCCAGCCTATGTTTGGTCAGTGAATGCAACGCGATGTTATGACTACCGTTTATGATCGCGAGACTGTTAGATAAAAGATTGATCTTGTTGTATGGTACTCGCGGCTCACTGCATGGACACTGCTCAAACGCTGTCTGTGCCCGAGCTAGAGACAGACACAACACGGTGTATCATCTCCAACGATAACAGCTGTGATTGTGACTTCATTGTTACTGAAGGCAAGTAAAGTTGACGAGAGAAGATTCCTTGTCGTGTGACTCTGTCTACCCACGCATCGCCATCGCACCAAAAAGTACAAACACGACAACTGGTGTCAGAAGTGAGATTTTTCACAAAACTCCCGTGAGTAAATTCAATCGAAAAGAACGCTACGGATCCATCCTGAGCTAGATGACAATTTGAAGCTAAGCTACAACTCATCGCGGCCGTGCCGAAGAAAAAAAAAAAAAAGTGTCAGTTTGCTTAAGCGTAGCCACGCACGACTTCTGGCCCGCCCCTCCAAAATAAGAGTTGAAGAGGAACTACCCGACGAGACAAAGCAAATTGATAAAAATGACTGAAGAATTACAAGGAGCTACAGCAGGCCACGCAGAGGCAGAGACCGCTCCAAAGTGGCTACAAGCGGTGTTGGATAATCAAACCCAACAAACAAGACACCTTCAAATGATGTTGGCCCCAGTCCTTTCACACATAACAGGACAGTCAGCTGTACAACAAGCCCCAACACAACTCACTACTGTACAAGGTGGGGAGGATCGTATGTCAATGCAGTCTACCAGGGAAAGGTTTGCAACCGACCTAAGTGCACCTTTCAATGTGACAACTAGGCCAAGGGACCGTGCTCCTTTTGCAGCGGAACTGGAAGTGATAAACCAAAGCTCTCGAAATTCTGGGCCGTCCAGGCGGGCTGCAGTTCCTGAATCTGATAGTCGACGCAGAGAGATTAGAGATGTTGAGCATGAAACCCAACACTCACATACCTACCAAAATGCAAGCAGGCTCAGTAATTCGGGAGCCTATTTCAACACATTGGCAGAGCCCCAGAGGCCTAAATTGGCCATATTTGATGGAAATAAGGATTGGGATGCTTTCTTAATGCCATTTGAACGTCAAGCAAGAAAATACGGGTGGAGTGCCATCGAACGAGTCGACAGGCTACATGAGTGTTTAAGAGGAGCTGCGGTGCGGTCTGTCTGCTCACTCCCAGAGCGCACAAGGGAGGATTATGTTCTCTTGGTAGAGCAGCTCACCCAACGTTTTGGAAAGACGGACCACCCGACCACGATAAGGAGAAAGCTTGGCGAACTCAGACAAGGTAGAGAGACATCAGCTGACTTTGCGGAGGAGGTGAGGCGCCTTATCACCCTCGCATATCCAGGAGTCGATCTCCAGCTGCAAGACCAGCTAGCGAAAGATGCTTTCCTCAAAGGCTTACGAAATCAGAAGGTGGCTTATGAAGTCATGAATCGTGAACCAGGGTCCCTCGTCGAAGCTCAAAAGTTTGTGGAGGCCCATGAGCATAACTTCAAAGCCACGGTGGGCCGTGAAATCGAAATGAGGAACAGAACCAGGCGTATCTCATGGGTTGATGAAGGAGACATATGTGAGGATACTGCTGTGGTATCCCGCAGGGTCCAAATCCCCCAGTATGTTACAGCTGACCAGTTCGCTGCACTAATGGATCGAGTGGAGGCCCTTGTCAACAAAGTAGAACTTCTACAGCAGCAAGTTGGGAATTATCAGCCTGTAGTCACAGGACCCCAACAGCCTAAATCAATCCAAAACCTTGTACCAGAAAGGAAGCAAAATTATCAGCAGTTACAACCTAACAGGGGTAGTTCTCAAACTCCTAGTCCAAATCGAGGGGCGGCCGGCCCATGTTTCAAGTGTGGGGAAACAGGACACTTCATAAAACACTGCGTCAGACCACCCAGTCCAATTGCTGCACGTAACCATACAGACTTGTTGCTGCAACCAGTTGGAGGTTTGGAGAGCTCAGCTGTGAACTCAGATCTTCAGTTACAAGGCCGGCAGATTGGCTGCACTAAGAAGAGAGGTGAAAGCTTACAAATTGTTATAACTATAAATGGCAAGCCAACGAAAGCTGTGGCGGACACTGGAGCTCAAACTACTGTGATATCAGAGGAACTGTACCAAAGTATCTTGAAAGACAACACAACACCTACAGACCTACACCAAACCTACCTACTGAGCGCAGGAGTCGGTGATGGCATGAAAGCTAAACATGGACTCACAGTGACCTTTCAAATTGGATCCAAGTCTATCCCCTGGGAAGTACATGTAGCTTCCATCAGAGACCCTGTTCTTCTTGGATTAGATCTGATGAAAGCCCATGATGTGGTTATCTACACCCGTGGCAAGGTTTTCATTGGAGATGAACTTGTGCCCTCAAAAATTGTGCAAGATAATGGACCAGATTACTGCGTGACGAGAGTGACCCTTGGAAAAGTAACAACTATACCAGCTTCATCGGAATGCATTGTATGGGGTGAAGTGGAGGAGCCAAGACCTGGAGTTCCAGCTGTGTTGGAGCCTTTGCACATTAAAGACAATGTAACATCTGGAAGTGTTCTTGTTGTTATGGAAAAGAGAGTGGCAGTCAGGGTGTGCAATTTCTCAACTAAGCGAACCTCTCTACCGAAAGGAACCTGTCTCGGAATGCTTGTAGAAGCTTACCCTGAACTCCCGTGTGCGGCAAAGCAAAGTGCAGCGTAATGCCATGCGTATAATGATGATACACCACCACTGGTG
Organism: Idiotropiscis lumnitzeri; assembly: GCF_059441095.1. Classification (NCBI taxonomy): domain Eukaryota; kingdom Metazoa; phylum Chordata; class Actinopteri; order Syngnathiformes; family Syngnathidae; genus Idiotropiscis; species Idiotropiscis lumnitzeri. The sequence goes on along the minus strand of NC_142400.1, from coordinate 22,704,880 downwards.
ATGGGAAGAGTAACAACAATCCCGGACATTCCCGAACACCTTTGAGGCCTGGTTGCCGCTACAAGTGAAGCTCTCAGGGAAGAACAGCAACAGCGGTTCACTCAATTACTCCTCATGTACCAATCCATCTTTGCCAAAAGTGACTCTGACCTTGGTTACATGTCTGCTGTAACACACAAGATTGACACTGGTTCTGCTAAGCCTGTTCGTCAGCCAGTGAGAAGAACACCTCCTGGATTTCAAGGTGAAGAGGAAGCACACCTGAAGGCCATCTTGGAAGCAGGTGTAATCACACCATCTTCATCTGAATGGGCCTCTCCAGTGGTCCTAGTGCGCAAAAAAGATGGAGGACTAAGGTGGTGTGTCGACTACCGTAGATTGAACAGTCTGACGATCAAGGATGCATATCCACTACCAAAGATCGAAGAATGTCTTGATGTTGTTGGTGGAGCTACCATGTACTCGACCCTTGACCTTCAGTCTGGCTACTGGCAGATTACAGTGGATAGCAAAGACCACGAAAAGACTGCATTCATCACAAAATGGGGTCTTTATGAACACATCAGATTGCCATTTGGACTATGCAACGCACCAAGTACGTTCCAGAGGGCAATGGAGCTCATCCTCAGAGGCCTTCAGTGGGAAACTCTTCTCATTTATCTGGATGATGTCATCGTTATTGGCAATGGAGTGGACCACAGTTTAGATCGGCTTGAGCAGGTCTTTCAGAGGTTCCAAGACTATGGACTAAAACTAAAGCCATTCAAATGCCATCTGCTTCAAGAGGAAGTCCTCTTCCTGGGTCACATTGTGAGTGGTGGAGGTGTCCGACCAAACCCAGCTCTCATCAGAGATGTTCAACAGTGGAAACCCCCCGCAAACCTGCAAGAGTTGCCAGCTTTCCTTGGGCTATGTAATTATTATCGCAAGTTTGTTCCAAATTTCGCAGAACTGGCCAGCCCCCTTCATAACCTTCTCAAAAAGGGGACTACGTTCCACTGGACAGACAAGCATGAAGTTGTTTTCGAAAGGCTCAAAGAAAAACTGACGACTGCACCCATTTTGGGGTATCCCAACGCGGAAGGCAAGTTCATTCTTGATACAGATGCCTCGAACAACAGTGTCGGAGCTGTCCTATCCCAAATCCAGTGGGGAGAGGAGCGAGTTCTAACCTATGCCAGCAGCCACCTTACGCCAGCTCAGCAGAGGTACTGTGTTACTCGTCGTGAGCTACTTGCCGTTGTTCGTTTCACCCGCCAGTTCCGCCACTATCTACTAGGTAGAAGGTTTCTGATTCGAAAAGATCATGGCAGTCTCACCTGGCTTTTCCGGTTCAAATGCCCTGAAGGACAGCTAGCTCGCTGGATAGAAGAGTTGGGTCAATACGACTTCTGCATCGAACACCGGGCTGGTAAACTGCATGCGAACGCGGATGCCACGTCAAGATTGCCGGGAGGAAATGTGGACAAGTGTGATTGTTACCAAGCCGGGATCAGCCTGTCAGACCTGCCATGTAAGGGGTGCACGTACTGCCGGAGAATTCATGAACAGTGGGCCAAGTTTGAGAATGATGTTGATGATGTTATGCCACTGGCAGTAAGATGTGTGGAACCCCGAAGTGACACCAATGGTCATGGCACCACGTCGGCAGAAGATCATCCATCTGGTGGGTGCCCAGAAGTCAACTGGCTCAAGTCCCGTGGTCCGGAGCAACTGGCAACACTTCAGAAAGCAGACCCTGTCCTTGCCACTCTTCACACATGGAAGGAAACCACTACACTCCCTGCCAAAGATGAAGTGATGCTTGAGAGCCCTGCAGTGAGGAAGTTCTGGCTCTGTTGGCGCCAAGTCAAACTTAGAGAAGGAGTCCTCTACTACTCTTGGGAGAGAATTGGGAACCAACACCCAACTTTGCTTCTATTGGTCCCCACATCTATGCAAAAAGAAGTCCTACAGTCATGCCATTCCCCTCCATACTCTGGTCACCTGGGAGAAGCCAAAACCCTGGAGCGTGTGCGTCAAAATTACCATTGGTACGGCATGGGTGGAGATGTTCACCTGTTTGTCAAGAGATGCCCACAGTGCAGTGCATGCAAGACTGCAGGACCAACAAAGAAAGCAAAGATGCAATGTTACCAAGTTGGAGCACCTTTGGACCGTTTGCACCTTGACATACTCGGACCATTCCCTGTGTCGAACTCTGGTAACAAGTACATTCTCGTCATAATTGATCAATTCACCAGATGGGTCGAAGCATTCCCTGTCCCTGACCAAGGTGCTGAGACAACTGCAAGGAAGCTGGTCTATGACTTTATCGCCAGATTTGGAGCCCCCCTTGAGCTACACACAGACCAAGGTCGCAATTTTGAGAGTGTGCTCTTTCGCAATGTGTGTGAGATCTTGCAGATTACCAAGACCAGGACTACCCCTTACCACCCCTCTTCCAATGGACACGTTGTCAGGTTCGCCAATTTGACATATAGGGTTCATAGCTGAAAGAAGAGAGGCACTCAGCTCAAGTGGATACAGAGAGGTTAATAAAGTTTATTTGGCAACTTCATCTCCCTTCTGTTCCTCGATGTTTTTCACACATTCCCTTTTATAACATCGAGGAATCAGATTACACTTCGAGAAATCAGATTACACTCAAGGGTGGTACAGTTCGTCTTCTCAAAAGCTGGTTTAGTCCGGTTTATCATTGGCGTGCCGCCATGGGTCGCAGCTGACTTTGACGTCAACATCTTCTATCAGGACCCAGCACGATGTTGTTTACTTCAGACTTCGATGCCAACTTCTACTATCAGGCTCCTCACGATGTTGTTGACTTCATCCTCACTTCTGAAGAAGTGCCACCGCCCTGCCAATTGCAGACACTTCCCTGCAGTAAAGGTGTCCTCCTGTATCTCCACTCAAACTGTAAACACTCAAGCATAGTCCACTCCACCAATTTGCAACATGTCATGCGCACCATGCATTGAAATAAAGCTGCGTCATGGCAAATGTATAATAACCTCTAAATATTATTGTAACACAGGTAGAACGATTTAATAGGACTTTGCTGCAAATGCTTCCTTGTTATGTGAACCAAAGCCAGAAGGACTGGGACGAGCAACTGCCACTACTTACCGCAGCCTACCGCAGCTCGCGACACACAGTGACAGGATTTACACCCAACAGGCTTATGCTTGGCGGAGAGGTTCACCAACCACAAGATATCCTGTCTGGTACCGCAAGACTCAAGGCCAATCCACTGGATGTATCAGATTTCCTCTACAACCTGGAAGAAGGTTTGAAAGAAGCCCACAGCATGGCGAGAGAGCCCCTTCGCTCTGCACAGGAGCGACAGAAGAAAGTGTACGATCATCGTGCTAGAGAACATTCGTACAGTCTTGGAGACCTAGTGTTCGTGAAGGACAATATGAAAAAGAAGGGTCTAAGTCCAAAGCTCCAAGCCCTATGGAAGGGTCCCCTGATTGTTTCTGTACGGCGAGGTCCGGTTCTGTATGAGATCCAAGGTCCCAAGCGTAGCACGATAATGCATCACGACAGACTCAAGCCAAATGACAGTGAAGTTATACCTGTCTGGATTTCACGGCAAAGAAGTAAAATGCTACAGCAGTGTCAAGACCCTGACATCCAAGCCAACGCAGAGGACATTCCCTTGGTGCCAGTGCTGCCACTGCCAGACAATCCAGGCGCGGGTTCAAGTGAGGAGTCCGATGATCCATCAGCGGTATCTCAGGCCAGCGCTCCAGAGTGTCAACAAGGACGAAGCCGAGGTGATAAAAACCCATTGACAAAGACTGTTAATACATCCAGTGGTCGCCGGGTTAATAGACCAGAAAGATACAGATCTTGATTCCAAGTTGCACTAATCCATAGTTGTGTTGACAGCTCACTGTTTGCACTTAAGACTAATGTGTGTTCTGGTTATTATAATTACTTATTTTTTATGTTTTCCTACATTACCTATACTGAAGGGACTCAGTATTCCTAAAGGAGGGGTAGTGTAGTGCAGTTAACTTGTTAAAGGGCCTAGGACTATGCAGTGCTATTGTGCTTTGGTTTTTCCCAGCCTATGTTTGGTCAGTGAATGCAACGCGATGTTATGACTACCGTTTATGATCGCGAGACTGTTAGATAAAAGATTGATCTTGTTGTATGGTACTCGCGGCTCACTGCATGGACACTGCTCAAACGCTGTCTGTGCCCGAGCTAGAGACCAACACAACACGGTGTATCATCTCCAACGATAACAGCTGTGATTGTGACTTCATTGTTACTGGAGGCAAGTAAAGTTGACGAGAGAAGATTCCTTGTCGTGTGACTCTGTCTACCCACGCATCGCCATCGCACCGAAAAGTACAAACATGACAATATATATATATATATATATATATTAATCATAAAGTTATGTCCAAATGCTGGGAAAGTTAACACTAGCTTGCGCCATCATCTTTTATTGATTGCTCTTATTGTTTTCTTTTATTTCACTGTTTTAATCTTGTCCGATTCCACCCTTTTCTTCATAGTTAGTTTCTTATGACGTATTACTGCCAACTCCTGTGTTGATTTGAAGAATAAATGCTCTCCTCATAAAACTACATTGTGTGCTGGGTGCTTAAATATTAAATAAAAGTTACCGTATTTTTACGGCACCAGTTGAGGGTGCTTTTTCTGTATTCAATACGTAACACTGGGCGCACGGCACTACAAGGCGCATGTTAGCTGCGCAAGCTACCTTGCTCATGCTACCTCGCGCATGCCACCTCGCGCATGCTACCTCACGCATGTTACCTCACGCATGCTACCTCGCGCACTCCAGCACCCATGCGAATAAGGGATCTCTGCCAGTCGCAGCACCTCAGACCAATGAGAGAGGTTATGGCAACACAACTAATCGACAACGTCAGGGGAGGGATGTCACTGGTCACCACATTCCTTAGAGTCACGGTTTCAAATCAAAACCAAAAATATCTCAGAACAGCATACAAGCAAACAATGAAACAAAGAAATAAAATTAACACAAAAAATGCATCTCTCATGCCATTCATTTCATCCATCCATCTTCTGTACCACTTCTCCTCACTAGGGTCGCGGGGAGTGCTGGAGCCTATCCCAGCTATCTTCGGGCAGTAGGCGGGGGACACCCTGAATTGGTTGCCAACCAATCGCAGGGCACACATAGACGAACACCCATCCGCGCTCACACTCATACCTAAGGGCAATTTAGAGTGTTCAATCGGCCTGCCATGCATGTTTTTGGAATGTGAACCGGAGTACCCGGAGGAAACCCACGCAACACGGTGAGAACATGCAAACTTCACACAGGATGGCCGGAGCCGGGATTGAACCCACGCCCGATGCTGTCTCTCACTGTGAGGTCATCGTGCTAACCAGTCGGCAACCGTGCCGCCAATCACATGGCTGTTTAGAGAGATGTGAGTGGTGTCCTTTGGGCAGTGTGTTTTTTTTTTTTTTTTTTGCAGTCTGTTGTCTAAACCTGTGATGTTTCTTGGTTGCAATAACATGAATGATAAGACAGACTACAACATTGGGGACAGCTGCCCTTTTGTCCAGCTTTTACCTGCACCATCACCAAAAAACGTATTCACATAATGTATTTGTCACAGTCAATTCCAGACATAGATGTCTCAGACTTTGGCCAGCAGGGTGTGCTAACATGTACTCTGAAATGCCCCAAGGGGAAAAATTTGGGACTTTAAAGTTTGCTTTGTGGTCACGAAAACACGGTAGTAACTTCTAAGATTGTAAAACGAACTCAAATTCTCTAAATATGCAGCCTTATAACTGATGACTGATTTTCACAGGTTTTTTATCTGTTTAAGCCTTTTTGAATTTTTGAATAAAGAGTACTACAAGCAGTACAAGCCGCTGTTAATTGATTAAAATAAATCTTACAATAATCGCTACATCTACGACTGAAGACATCTACGAACATTGTTTTTTACTGTACTGGTAGGGCCACCTTCAGGCTTAAAGAAATATTTGTTCCATTTTGTATGTTTTTGTGGTTACCCTGATATGCCTCATATTTGGTGTTTTGGCCTTTATCATTCTGCCAAATGTAGCTTGTGAAATTTTGTGTAAAGTAATTGCCAGGGAAATGTTCTTTTCACCAAGAAAATACTAATTTGAAGGGAATAGATTTGTACGAACACTTTCCAACAACATCAGGCCTGGCAGCAGCAATGGTATTTAATTCGGTTATTATGTAATTTAAAATAAAAAAAAGGTCAATAACACCCTTACATTCTACCGTATTTTTACAACCATAGGGGGCACTCTGTTAAAGGACACAGTCGCAGATTAGGATAATTTGCCCGGATAAGACTGGAAAAGTATTCTCTCTTTGACACTTTCACCTTGTTTTGATAACTGTGCCAGCAGTCTTTTAGGATTTGATACACAAGACCTGCAGTCGTTTTTCCACCTGCGTTCAGCTTTGCGGCATTCTTGTTGAGCTGCATGAGTTCTTTAAACCATGGTTCCGGTCTTACTTTTGACTGCATAATTTTTAATGGAGCCACAGAATCTAAAATATTACTACACGAAGAGTGGAACCATGAGCTGAGTTCCTCTGTGTTTGATCAGGGAACACAGAGCTGATCAAAGGCTTGAGAGAACCAACAACCAGTGAGGGGGTTAGAAATCCGGCGGTTGCATTCACTGGTTTTAGGTTTTACAGCAGCAGAGGAGAACATCAAAGAGCACTGTCATGTGATCAGAAATAACATTGTCCAACACTTTTAAATCTGAGATCGATAAATCAAAAGTAAGGACAAGGTCTAACGTATGTCCCTTTGTGTGAGTGGGTCAAGACACGCATTGCACCAAATTGAGTCTATTCGTCTTGAAAAATCCTTTGCCAGTCCATTTTCAGGACAGCACATATGTATATTAAGATCCCCCATCAGCAGGATGTGATCATATTTTAGGATGATTTCGGCATGTATTTGGGAGGTCTATAAATGACAGTGCAAAGCAAAGGAGCAGCCCTGCCAACTTCAAATGCTCTCGAAGCCGGTGATTGATGTGGCCAATATACACGGTTTACATTCAAATTTGTTTTTAAAAATACAGTGAAACCCCGGTTATCGCGGTTAATGGGGACCGAGACCACCCGCGAAAACTGAAAATCCGCGAAGTAGCGGCGCCCCTTCAAAAATGCTTAAAAAAACCTATACAGGTATACAGTATACCCCCCTGTATACAGTACACCATATAGATTACGGGTAGAGAGAGAGAGAGTGAAATTCTTGTTATAACAAAAAAATCCAAATTATTATTAAAACTTATTATTTTTTTATTCCCCAGCCATTATTTTTGTATTTATTCAATTACTTCTTTTTGTATTTATTTAATTACTTCGACTTTTACCTGCTGGTATGCCGTCCGGTGTGCCCTGTGAAATGAAAGGTGGCATTCTTCATTTATTTATTTATTCATTCATAACTGACAGCCTCGCGCTCCGCTCGTGCCCGGGCGGAAGAGGTGCTCCTCTTCGGCTTAATTGTCACGCACGCCGGACCTGCTCCCCCGAAGCGCGTCTCCGTTCGGTTGAACTCGGTTTCATTTCGCCCCGCTCGTGCCCCGGGCGGAAGGTGCTCCTCTTCGGCGTAATTGCCACGCACGCCGGCCGGCCTCCTCCGGAGCTCTCGTACGGTCCCGAACGGAGCGAAATGTCACCCTGCTCGTGCCCGGGCGGAAGGCGCTCCTCTTCGGCTTAACTGCCACGCACGCCGGCCGGCCTCCTCCGGAGCTCTCGTACGGTCCCGAACGGAGTGAAATGACGCCCCGCTCGTGCCCGGGCGGAAGGTTCTCCTCTTCAGCTTAACTGCCACGCACGCCAGCCGGCCTCCTCCGGAGCTCTCGTACGGTCCCGAACGGAGCGAAATGTCGCCCCGCTCGTGCCCGGGCGGAAGGTGCTCCTCTTCGGCTTAACTGCCACGCACGCCGGCCGGCCTCCTCTGGAGCTCTCGTACGGTCCCGAACGGAGCGAAATGTCGCCCCGCTCGTGCCCGGGCGGAAGGTGCTCCTCTTCGGCTTAACTGCCACGCCCGCCGGCCGGCCTCCTCCGGAGCTCTCGTACGGTCCCGAACGGAGCGAAATGTCGCCCCGCTCGTGCCCGGGCGGAAGGTGCTCCTATTCGGCTTAACTGCCACGCACGCCGGCCGGAGCTCTGGTACGGTCCGAACCGCGCGAAACGTCGCCCCCGATCGTGCCCGGGGGAACGTGCTCTTCTTCGTCCACTCTCCTCTTTGCCCACGCTCTTCTTCGGCGCACGCCGGCCGTCTAACCGCTCCAGCGCCCCATCGTGCCGCTCGGCGAAACTACAATGCCCCCGCGTAGCGGAGCGAATGGAGAGCCCCGATCGTGCCCGGGCAAAAAAGTTTTTAATCTTTGAATATTTTTTTTAGACCCGCGAAGCACTGAACCCGCGAAAGGTGAACCGCGAAGTAGCGGGGTTTCACTGTAGTTGCTATTCCTCCACCATCACCTGACGTTCTCTGAGCGCCCAAGTAAGCACACGCAGGCGGTAATAGTTCCAGCATTGCACTGCACTCACCGGCGCTCATCTAAGTCATTTTGTAGAAATAGTTCACTCAGGATAAACATTTTGTTCGACAACGACTGGGTGTTTAACACTATCCATGAGGGAGTCGCAGGTGTGCGTAGCGCTTCCGATCGGCGAGCTCTGGGAATCTCACATTTGTTGTTGTTGATGGACGACACGCGGATTGTACCGCAGCCGAAGCTCTTCTGGACAGGCGATGATTGGTAGCAAGCAGGGCTCTCGAGCAAGAAGAGCCGCCACAGGGTATATCCATGTGTTCAGGATCGAGCAGGGGACGAAATGCGTTTTAGCTCTCTTTTTAGGTTTCAGCTTTGTCAGCCGCCCACCGCGTTTGCTGAGGCACCGCTTCTGCCGTGATGGGACGGAAGATTTTTGCCGGGATGTAGCCAGGCAACGTCTTACTCCAACTATGCTGGAACACAGCTGAAACGCAAACCTTTCCCCGTAGGTCCAGCAGAGACTGGCAATCATATACCAGCCGCGAGTCCGTGAACAACGCACAAATCACCACAAACAGAAAGAAAATCCGATAGATCAAGAGGGTCACTGAGAACACAAGCGCACTGTACACCATCCTGATCAAAGAACATGTATCTCTCATGTCATTCATATCCCAAAAAGAAAGACGTGGTGCAAACCATTCTGGGAGTTCGTCAGCCTAAGCCAATCAGATGGCTGGTTAGAGAGATGTCATGAGGGTTGTGCTTTGGGCAGCGTGTTTTATGTTTTTCCCCAGCATCTGTAGTGTAACCTGTGAGGTTTCTTGCTTGCATAACATTAATAATAAGACAAACTTTGACATCGTGGACAGTCGCCCTTTTATCCATCTTTTCCCGCACGTTCATTCTAATCTGTTGTCAACTCACAGTCTCACACCGTCACCAAAAGGAGTATATAAAAAAAATCTATTTCTCTCAGTCACTGCCGCACAGCTTTCTGGTCTTGAACCCTGCCAGCAGAGGGTGCTAATTTGCTCTGCGAAAAGCTAGCTCAATATCCAACCATTACATGTACCGCTTTTCCTCACAAGGGTCGCGGCGGTGCTGGAGCCTAACACAATTATCTTTGGGCAGTAAATAAATAGTAAGTAAATAAATAAACTAACTAAAAATGTGTTAACAGCATAGACTTGTTGTAGACTTGTTCTAATGCAGTACCACAACTACAAACTCTATCAAACATACATCTTCTTTACTTGTAACAGCTTGCTGTTAGTCACTGATGGTGTGGTGGTACACTCGCCTGAGTTGTGTGCGGGCAGCGTGGGTTCAGTTCCCACTCAGTGACGGTGTCTATGTCTGCCCTGTGACTGGCTGGCGAACAGTTCAGGGTGTAGTGCGCCTTTCGCCCGTAGTCAGCTAGGATAGGCTCCAGCACCCTCCCGCGATCCTGCACAGGGGTTCGGGGGCAAAATCAAAGACTAGTACAATGAGAATGCATATGCAACAAGGTAAAATTTGATATTCATGTCCTGTGTGGCCATTCCCTATAAGAAGGGAAGGCTGGAGAGAGGGGACACCTTTTTCTTTTTGGGGAGACTTCTTTTGACATCAGCATGTGATGAGAATAAAATCTCTTTCTAACCAAAATGGCTGTGTCACAGAAGTTTTTTCCATCACCAATTCTGCCATGCGCGGCGACCTGCCCAGAGGAAAGCTGAGCCTGATCCACACATCAACAAAAAAATATACCACACAACAAAGATGAAATCTTTACTCTACAGATGGGTCAAAAGCTCAAAAGGACTAGTCATATATTGAAACTAGATCCTGAGTTGGATAATGATGTCTTGAGGGTGGGTGGAAGGTTGGATGAATCTGCTTTACCATGAAATGTGAAACACCCCGTAATACTTCATCAAGACCACTATGTATCGTCTTTGATACTCAGACATATTCACAAGCAAACAGGTCATAGTGTTCGGAATGTAATGTTATCCAAGCTGAGAGAAAAATATTGGATTCCAAAAGCTGATGCAGCTGTAAGGAAAATCTTGTAAAAATGTGTCATTTGTAAATGGTCAGTCAAACCTGGTGAAAAGAAAATGGCAAACCTGCCAAAAGATTGACTTGAAATAGACAATCCCCCTTTTACAAATGTAGGGATAGACTATTTTGGACCTTTTGAGATTAAATGTGGCTGAAGTTATGTGAAAAGGTATGGTGTTTTATTTACATGTCTTACCACAAGAGGAATTCACATAAAAGTTGGTCACTCACTTGAAACTGATTCGTGCATTAACATTCAGAAGGTTTGTGGCTAGGAGAGGCCAAGTTTGTTGCCAAATATGTTCTGTTTACATTTAAATAGGGTTTAGGTTGTAGAAAAGTTTAAAATGTCGCTTTTGTAATTTTTGTAATTGTTATTCCAGTCTATAACAATTAGGGGCCGTCATGTAAGCGGCATTTCACAAATGTATTTTTATGAATAATAATTCCAAATATTTGTTTTTTTTGCGATTTGTATGTTTGTGAAAAGAAATGATACATTTCTTTGTTTTTTTTAATTAGATTTTTTGGGATTGAAATAGCTATGAGATGTTGAGACTGTCAACAGTAGAGGGCGCAATTAATTTATTCCCTGTTTTACACAAATAAGTTTGTGAAGTGGTTTGTTGGAAAAGAAATGAAAATCATGGTGGACGAGAAACACGGTCTTTTTACCATGCTGCGACCGTCAGTGTTTATTCACGCGTAAAACGTTGTTTGTGTCCGTCATTACATGAAAAGGTTAAACAACGAAAATAAGAAGATATTAAAGGAATCAACAATACCCTCTACAAGAACTGTCCTCTGCGCAAGGACAAATCAACCCCGAAAGGCAAGCAACCCATTGTTGGCCATGAATAAAAAAATTCCAGTGTACCACGTATAACAGACTTCTTTAAAGGACTAGCTGTTAAAAATCCCCTATGTTCAGCACAACAGATGAAGAGTTGGAAACTTCCTCTTGAGTGCAGTGGAACTTGGTACCGATAATCATGTGGTGCACCCCGCCTGGAACGTCATCAGTTGTGTGCCTCAACGTCATTGGGTGTTTTGGCAATTTCCGCAAGATTGGTTGCCCACCACAGGCTAATGAGAGGCTAAACTCTCACACACACACACAACCATCCTTACCTTGCAGAACAGCAACGTAATGTGTTTTTATATATCCTATTCAGTATTATTTTCCATTGCACTAACTATTTTCTTATTTATCTAATTTATATATTTATCTGAATTATTGTTGTATTGCACTGGAGAGGGGAGCTCTCTAATCTCGTTGCACACTTGAGTACAATGACAATAAAGGGATTTCTGATTCTGATTCTGATTCTGATGTGTGTCGCATGGTGGCACCATCTGGTCATTTGGCAGCCCGTAGTGCGTCCCTGCGTTTCACCCGCAGGCACTGACTGCTCCGCTCTGCTACTATGGCAAATTCTTTTATTGCGCTCCGTTGGTCCGGCCCTCTGATGCCCACTTCCTTCAGGAGCTTTGTTGTTGAAGCTTCTGCAGCCCACCTCCACTGGCCACATCATCCCACTCCAGCCCCGCCCCTCAGTTTCGGCTGCTAGGCTGGCATACTGCAGCCTCTTCCGTTCGTATGCCACATTGATCACATTCGCCCATGGGTTTGTCAGCTCAACAATCAGGACCCACAGGCAGGATTCGGACCGTAGGACCAGGTCAGGGCGTAGGTTGGTCACTGCAGTTTCAGGTGGAAAAGTGAGCCTCTGGCTGAGGTCCACCCGCATTTCACAATCCCGAGTACAGGCAGTGGGCTGACTCTAGAGGAGTTGGCTTGGTCCATGGTTTCCCCCTTCTGGAACGAAGGGTATTTTCTATGGGAAGACAGTCTGGGGATTTTATGCCATGGCATTGGAGGTTACCCTCTTCTCAAGTTTGGCAGCCAAACACTTCAGCACCTGGCTGTGGCGCCAGGTGTATCATATTTGTGTGAGACTCAGCCGCCACAAGTCTTCCCTCCATTTGCGATGGCCTGGTCTGCTCGATAGCATGTTAGCTATTCGAGTGCACGGAAACGTCGGGAATATTGTCACATAGCCATGTCTCAGTGAAAACCATCACACAGCAATTCCTCCACTTTGTATTCACTGATCTCAGCAGTCGTATATGTTCCATTTTGTTTTTATTGTACTAGCACATTAGCTAGGAGGATAGATGGTCAGGTTGAGAGAGTTGGAGTGATCTCTAGCTTAGCTCAGAGCTTGTCCACATAGCTCCTCTTTTTCGATGGAGGAGTAGTGATAGCAGGTAAGTTTGTTGTTGTGGCATGGTGGCTGTCTATTCCGAGTCCCTTTAGTCTCCACGCTTTTGATCTTGTAAAAACATTGCAAATGTTGTTTTTCCAAGTATCCAACAAAGTATGTCGACTGTACAAACAAATCACAGAACAATAGGAAGAGTGAGAGGTCGCTGCATCTATACGTGTCGCCATCTTGTACCAGAAGTAACTATTTTGAATACTTTTGCAAAGATTAGCTACTATTTTCCACCCCTTTGCCATTTTTTGGGAACCCAACTCCTCGAGTAGCAGGCAAATTAATGAACCAGATCTAATAAAAATATATTTTCCCCACCATTCAGTATTCTGTAGTCCACTCCCACGTCGAAGATAGAGTTCAACAATATAGAATGAATTTCTGTCAGGAAGAGGTGCAATGTGCTGCTACCATTGACTAGCAGAGGCCTCTCTGCAAGGCACAAGGTGGCAGCCATTTGCACCCCAAAACGATATTATATTGATGAAGCATTAATGTTATGTAGCAGCTCTTTAGGAACTCTACTTATTGCATTATTTTTTTGTCTTCTACTGTTTTCTGTCTCTCCATCACTCTCATACACTCCCTCTCTCTGTTTTTGTCTCACCTCCTCCAGAATCAGAATCAGAATCCGAAAGCCCTTTATTGTCATTGTACTCAGTGTGCAACGAGATTATTGAGCTCCCCTCTCCAGTGCAATACAACAATAATTTAATTTGATATATAAATTAGATTAATTAAAGAATAAATAATTAAATAGAAAATAAATATGAAGTAAACTAAATAAAAACACATTATGTTGCTGTTCTACAAGTAAGGGTAGGTGTGGGTGAGAGTTCAGCATGGAGATGGCTCTCGGGAAGAAACTGTTTTTCAGTCTCTTAGTCTTTGTTTTGATGCACCTGCAGCGGCTGCCAGAGGGCAACAGGTTGAACAGGTGTGAGCTCAGGTGAGTATTGTCTTTGAATATATTGAGAGCTCTGCTGAGGCACCGGGGGGGTGTAGATGTCCGACAGGGAGGGAAACGGGCAGCCAATAATCCTCTGCACAGTTTTGACTGTCCTCTAGAGTCTCACTCTGTCTGTCTCAGTGCAGCCGCCGTACCAGGTGGAGACACAGTAAGTCATTCGGCTCTCGATGGACAAGTGGTAGAAGGCCAACAGCAGCTTTTTGTCCAGGTTGAATTTCCTGAGGACCCTCAGGAAGTGCAGACGCTGGTGGACCTTCTTTACCACTGCTGTGGTGTTGTGTTTCCAGGAGAAGTCATCAGAGATTTATACTCGCAGGAACTTGAATATGTGGACCCTCTCCACACACACGCCTTTGATGTAGAGGAGGATGGGGGGGTGGCACAGTCCTGTTCCTCCTGAAGTCAATGACATTCCCCTTCGTTTTTGTAGTGTTGAGCCGTAGTTTATTGTCCTCACACCAAGCTGTTAGTTTCTGGATCTGTCTCGTCACCTTTTGAGATCAGACCGACCACTGTCATATCGTCAGCAAATTTGACGATGGTGTTGTTTCCAGTCATAGGTGTAGAGAGCATACAGGAGGGGGCTCAGCACACATCCTTGAGGGGAACTGGTGATCAGCGTTCGAGTGGAGGATTTGTAGGGGCCGAGCGTCACAGTCTGGGGTCATTTGGTCAGAAAGTCCTTAATCCAGGTGTGTGTGAGGGCGGGGAGGTCGAGAATGTCCAGTTTGGTGATGAGGATGTCTGAGATGATTTTGTTAAATACGGAGCTGTAGTCCACAAAGAGCATCCTGGCATAGCTCTGTTGTTGTTCCAGGTGGCCCAGCACCACATGCAGAGCAGTTTCGATGGCGTCCTCAGTCAATCTGTTAGCTCGATATGCAAACTGGTAGGGGTCCAGTGTTGGAGGATGTGCTGGAGAACCAGTTTCTCAAAGCACTTGATGACTGGTGTAAAAGCAACAGGACGGTAGTCATTCAGGTGGGTTGTGGGTTATTTTTTGGGGACGGGAATGATGGTGGGGATAACTGCTTGAGCCAGGGAGCGGTTGAAGATCCTGCAAAAAACATGTGATAGCTGGTGGGCACATGCTTTGAGGACTTTGCCTGGTATTCCGTCGGGTCCAGTAGCTTTCCTGGGGTTTACTGCCAGGAGTGCACGCCTCACATCATGTTCCTCTAAAGTGAGTGAGGGGGTGTTGAGGCATGGAATGCGGGGGTGTGGTGGTTGGGGTGAGTCAAAGTGAGCAAAGAAGCAGTTTAGCCCCTCCGCCAGCGACGCACTCGGGTCTACTGGTGTTTTGCTACTGCCTCTGTAGTTGGTGATGCTCTGTAGACCCTGCCACACCTCCCGTGGGCTGTTGCTGGCAAGTTGGGACTTTAGCCTCCTCTTGTAGTCCGGATTGGCCTGCTTAATGCCTTTTTTTCAGGTCAGCACGAGCCACACTGTACAAAGCTCTGTCGCCTGACCTGAAGGCTGTGTCACTGGCCTTGAGGAGTGAGTAAACATTGGCTAGAGATCCAGGGTTTTGTATTTGGGAAAGTCTGAATGGTCTTGTTCAGGGACACAGTTTCCATGCAGAACTTGAGAACTTGAACTGTGTGTAAACATCAAGGTCCTGATGATCAAAGAGGTTCCAGTCTGTGTCTTGGTCTGTTCTTGTCTCTATCTCTCCCGCTGTCATTGTCCGTCTGTCTTTCTATTTCTGTATTTCTCTCTTTTTTTTCAATCCAACCGGTCAAGACAGATGGTCGTCCACTCTGGGCCTTAGGATGGGTCCAAGGTTTCTTCCTTCAAAAATATTTTTTTCTTGCCTCTATTGCCAAAGTGCTCCCGTGGGTCAAGATGGCTTTTTTCTTTCCTTGCAAGTCTTTCCCTGCTACACTTGTAAAGTGCCTTGATAATTTTGTGCTATGATCTGGCACCCTGTAAAAGAAAATAGAATTTAATTGAATATCAGTTTTATGTGCTTAATACTTGGAGCTCATGTTATGTATCTGGATACTGGGAGCTTGCATTATGGTCGATTGAAGTTCAGTCCCTGGAAACAGGGCGCTCGCTTAATGGAGCACCAGTGTCAAGGGTCACAACATTGATAGTTCTTGTAAATTAAAAGTAAACTATGGACTCTTGTAGTTCATGAAAATAGAGCACCAGTGTAAAGATCAGAACAGTTGTTCATGGAAAGATTATTTGATAGATCCATTGATATTTTAATTAGTTCTACATGTTTCTAACTTTTTTGTACTACTTTGTATGAATTACCTACATAGCTACAAAAAATACAAGATCATATCCTGTGACTAATAATAAGAAATATACCTATGTGTCTGGCAGTACAGCTTTTTCCTGTAATGTGAATCAAACTACACAACAAATCATATTTGACCAGCAGTTATCAAGATAAGATTTTTCTTACATTTTTTTTGGTCTTTGCATTTTTTGATTCTGGAGTGGCAATGTTGCTCTGTGCTATCTTGCAGGGAACTCCAGTCCTAATTTACCAGCCAAGAGGAAACCTCTGTGATTCCATACAGTAAAACTACCTTATTTTCTGTAATTTGCACAAAGAAGACATTAATTCCAGTGGCGGGCCGTGCATTTCACACGCAGGCCTTCAATGAAGTCCTACTTAGTTCTACTTGAATAAATCCCCCTCAAAACACCATCATTTATGACACCATGGCTGGACAAATAATATACAGAAACACACATACACAGTACTGGGTGAGTGTTGGACAACATAGCTTCTCTGGAATGGTCCGCCTTGAAAATGGCCTCGCACGTGCATCTGCAAAAAAATCCCCACTTTTCCCTCCTTCGGCCATTGCGGTTTAAAAAAAGCAAGAATATATTTTAGATTTTCAAACAGTCGCCAGTTACGACTTCCGTGTGTGTTGATTCCGCATAGCGCATCCCCCTCCCGAGTGAGTATCCAATCACAAAATGCGTTCATCACCTTCAGCGTAAGGCCAGCAAGAAGGCTCACTGTAACCAACTTGTGATCTGATTCGTTATGCAACTGTCTATCAAATGTGAAAGCACATTGACGTTGACAGAACAGATGCCCGCATGATTGTATCTGAAGGCCTGGGAAAGAATAGTGCGTGCTACCGGTATTGTGAAACGAGCCTGGCAACACGATTAGCGGAATTCTGAAAACTCTCACCTAAAAATACCACACCAGGATATTTTATGACATCAATGTGAAGAATATGATCATGATTTCTTGATTATGTCAGGCCAGCAGAGAAGGTCTTGAATGCCTTGACCGCCCATTACTGATTAAATCGATATATGACTATTGATTGTCTTAAGACATTAGTATTGTCCATTTGGCTTTTTAAATTTACCTTCCCCTGATTCTAGTATGTTAATGTCGCGCTGTGCTATCTGACACGGAATTCCAGTCACTATTTCCCAGCCAAGAGGGTATCGTTGCAATGCCATACAGCAAATCCCCTGTATAACAAATTACATGGTGATTAATTACAGTATTTTCACAACCATAGGGCGCACCTAGAAGTCCCAAATTTTCTCCAAATCGGACAGGGCGCGTTATAATGTGGAGCGGCTTGTGTATGGACCAAGTTCCGTAAATCCGTGCACGTGTGACTTTCTTGAGCACTCTGCCTGACCAATTAGGAGCATTTCACAGTGTGCATTAGCACCCTCTGTTGATAAAGTTTGAAACTATAAAGTGCAGCAGAATTGACTGAGAGAAATATTAAAAATATATAAAAATTGTGTGAGCACTCCTGTTGGTCACGGTTTGAGACAGTCTGTTGACAACAGACCAGTCTGCACGTCCGGGAGAAAGCTAGATGAAAGGGCCACTGTCCACAATGTCATCGTTTGTTTTTTGATGTAAAAACCCTGACAGTAAGCAGTGTGGTGGCAAGTGACATTCCTCCCCTGGTATTGTGTGATCACTAGTGATGATAAAATGAAGCCCCCTTGAAGCAGTCAGCTTCTGCAGGGAAATACTTCACACGATGATTCATTTGAAATGGACCTGAAAAAGTGTAAATCACTTGTTGTGTTCAAAAACATGTTCAAAATTAAAGTACCAAGTAAAATCCCTAAATCGTGAAATTTGTATTATGTTTGAAACACCGAGTGTAATGTAAATACCATTATATAGTATTAGATTTTATATGGACAATCCATCGTATTAATTTAAATTAAGTAAAAATGCGCTGAGAACAGTGGGTAGGACGAGCTAAGTTCTCAACTTCTTCCTACTCCCTATTGAACATGTAGACTGTGCTTATGACATTCCGTTTTTTCTTCTTTCCTTTTAAATCTTTTATTTATGACTATATTCGTTTCTGTTCTGTTTGTATGTTCAATAAAAAATCATCCTCATCATCATTTGCTTGACCGTGCATGTGGACAGAAAAATATATAACATGCTTGGTGCATGCAAATGAAATGGTGGGGTGTAAATCATGCTCTGAATACAAAAAAATATATATTTGAGGAGTGTTTTAAAATGAATTGTTCTGTGTTACTTTGTCTGCGTTTGTGCTTATGCAACAAGTGAAAATGTGAAATAAGGAGGTAAAAAAAAATGCTCATTCATTTTCATTTAAAAACAATATTACTTCGAACTACACTCAAACCTAGCGAATCATTTCCCGAATCAGTAACGTGGTACACCCGCTTCGTGGTGCTTCAAACGTCACCACGTACGTCACCAACATGCGCATTGACTCGCCGTTCATGAACCACTCTTCTCCATTACTACATCCAGTTGATCAGGGCCATAATCTCCATAGCAGCACCTCACCTTGGCCGTTGTCCAAGATGGCGGCGCGCATGGACGCAGCGGCTAACAGCTCTCCCTCCCAGTGCTCCTTATTGCTTTTTATTAGTGTTTGCTTGCTCTTATTGGCACCAACTAAGGCACAGCATCGATATACCCGCCAGGACATCGTGGACATTGGATATCGATGCGAAATAACCATCACAGAGGAATTTTGCTATGATCGCAAAATTCCGGACGAACTGGCGAGGCCGCCCGGCTCACCGTGGCTTGTCATCGGGACCGGGAGGCGGCGCAGGCGACGCAGAGAGAGGAAGCAGAAGCGGGGCTGCAGGTCCGGTGTCTTGCTACGGCTGCGACGGCGGCCCCACAGGCAACCACTGCCGAGTCTCTACCTCACCAACGCCAGATACGTGGTCCACAAAATCGACGAGCTGGGATTACTAATCCTGGGAAACCGCTATGTGCGAGACAGCAGTGTGATCGTCGTAACGGAATCCTGGCTGCACGCCGACGTCCCCGACGCTAGCATCCAGCTGACTGGGCGCTCGCTACATCGCGCGGATCGGACGAGGGCCACCGGTAAGAGAAGGGGTGGGGGGCTCTGTGTTTACGTGCATGAGAACTGGTGCGGCGATAGCACGATCGTCGAGAAGCACTCTTCCCCCGACATCGAGTTCATGTCCGTTAAATGCCGGCCTTATTTTCTCCCGAGGGAGCTAACGGTAGTGATCGTCACAGCTGTTTACATCCCTCCCGACGCTAGCACTAGCACGGCGCTCTCGCTGCTCGCGTGCGTCATGAATAAACATCAGCGGGCCCACCCTGATGGCGTTCATATAGTAGTGGGAGACTTTAATAAGGCCAATTTAAAGACTGTACTCCCAGAGTTTCACCAGCATGTCAAGTGCCCAACGAGGGGAGACAACACTCTCGACCATGTGTACTCGAACATCAAGCACGCATACAGGGCCCTCCCACTCGCCCCCCTCGGCCAGTCAGACCACCTGTCCTTGCAGCTCGCACCTGCGTACACCCCTCTCAGGCGCAGATCCAGGCCCACCACAAAGACTGTGAAAACCTGGCGTGATGACGCCATGAATGAATTACAGGACTGCTTTCAAGACACCAACTGGGACCTCTTTGATCATCAGGACCTTGATGTCTACACGCACTGTGTACTGGACTACATCAAGTTCTGCATGGAAACTGTGTCCCTACACAGGACCATACGGACCTTCCCAAATGCGAAGCCCTGGATGTCCAGCAGGGTCCGCTCTCTCCTCAAGGCCCGTGACGTTATCTTCAGGTCGGGCGACAAAGCCCAGTACAGGGTGGCTCGTGCTGACCTGAGCAGAGGCATCAAGCTAGCCAAGGCAATCTACAAGGGGAGGCTGGAGGCCCACCTTGCCAGCAACAGACCACGGGAGGTGTGGCAGGGTCTACGGAGCATCACCAACTTCCGTGGCAGCAGCACGACCTCTGTAGACCCGAGTGCATCGCTGGCAGAGGAGCTTAACTGCTTCTTCGCTCGCTTTGACTCGCCCCAACCGTCACACCCCTGCACCTCATGCTCCAACTCCCCCCCACTCACCGTAGAGGAACACGATGTGAGGCGCGCGCTCCTGGCTGTTAACCCCAGGAAAGCTACTGGACCCGACGGAATACCGGGCAAGGTCCTCAGAGCATGTGCCCACCAACTGTCACATGCTTTCTGCAGGATCTTCAACCGCTCCCTGGCTCAAGCAGTCATCCCCTCCTGCTTGAAAACTTCCACCATTATTCCTGTCCCCAAAAAGTCACCCGCCGTCCACCTGAATGACTACCGTCCTGTTGCTCTCACACCAGTCATCATGAAGTGCTTCGAGAGGCTGGTTCTCCAGCACATCAGAGACTGCCTTCCTCCCACTCTGGACCCCTACCAGTTTGCATACCGGGCTAACAGATCCACTGAGGACGCCATCGACACTGTTCTGCATGTTGTGCTGGGCCACCTGGAACAACAGCAGAGCTATGCAAGGATGCTCTTTGTGGACTACAGCTCGGCATTCAACACGATCATCCCAGACATCCTCGTCGCCAAACTGGACATTCTCGGCCTCCCTGCCCTCACACGCATCTGGATTAAGGACTTTCTGACCAACAGACCCCAGACTGTGTTGCTCTGCCCCTACACGTCCTCCACCCGCACGCTGAGCACTGGTTCCCCTCAAGGATGCGTGCTGAGCCCTCTCCTATACGCCCTCTACACCTACGACTGCAGCCCAGCCCACGGCAACAACACCATCGTCAAGTTTGCTGACGACACGACAGTGGTCGGTCTGATCTCGGAAGGCGACGAGACAGCCTACAGAGAGGAGGTAAAGAGGCTGACGGCTTGGTGCGAGGACAACAGACTGCAACTCAACACTGCAAAAATAAAGGAGATCGTCGTCGACTTCAGGAGGAACAAGACGGTACCGCCCCCCCTCTGCATCGAAGGCGTGTGTGTGGAGAGGGTCCACACGTTCAAGTTCCTGGGAGTACAGCTCTCCGATGACCTTTCTTGGACTCACAACACCACAGCACTGGTAAAGAAGGTCCGGCAGCGTCTGCACTTCCTGAGAGTCCTCAGGAAATTCAACCTGGGCAGGAAGCTGCTGCTGGCCTTCTACCACTCGTCCATCGAGAGCCTGCTGACGTACTGTGTCTCCACCTGGTACAGCGGCTGCACTGAGGCGGACAGAGGGAGGCTCCAGAGGACAGTCAAAACAGCGCAAAGGATTATTGGCTGCCCTCTCCCCTCACTGTCGGACATCTACAACGCCCTGTGCCTCAGCAGGGCTCTCAATATCGTCAAAGACAATACCCACCCAAACTCCCACCTGTTCGACCTGATGCCCTCTGGCAGGCGCTACAGGTGCATCAAGTCAAGGACTAATAGACTGAGAAACAGTTTCTTACCGAGAGCCATCTCTTTTCTGAACTCTCACACACACACACACACACACACACGACCACCCTTACCTTGCAGAACAGTGACGTGATGTGTTTTTATATATCCTATTTCGTATTATTTTCCATCTCATTATTTATTCTTTCATTTATCTAATTTATATATTTGATTAAATTATTGTAGAACAGCAACATTGTTTTTATTTATTTTACTTCATATTTATTTTCTATTTAATTATTTATTCTTTAATTAATCTAATTTATATATTAAATTAAATTATTGTTGTATTGCACTGGAGAGGGGAGCTCTCTAATCTCGTTGCACACTGTTCAATGACAATAAAGGGATTTCTGATTCTGATTCTGACAATCTACCAACCATTCACTGGACATTCAGACGACAACTCTGCATCCTGTCTCTGCATTTGAGTCCAACTCTCGCCCCTCCACAGGCCCCTTTGACAGATACTTTTTAAAATTGAGATCAGCTTGTCGGACGGTTATCGGCCCTAATGCCCCTATTAACACTTTTATCACAGAATTTGACGGGATTTTAGGAACAGTGACTTGAATTTCAACCCGAATGCGCTCAATCTTCTGAGTATAGAATGAAATCATGAGCTGAATAGGAAGAGCTATCCTGCTGTTGTGTTAGGATTGCCATTGTATCAAATAAATATTTAGGGTTGTTTTTATGTAAGACAATTAATCTAGAGAAATAATTAGTTTTGGCGAAATCGAGTGCTTTCTTGTATATTAGTAAACTATCGCACTATGCCTGACGGAAAACCTCAAGTTTAATCGCATGTCATTTGCACTCAAGCGTCCTACATGATAGTTTAAGTATGCCCAGTGGTGGTTGAAGAGTTAATAATGCGGCTGCTATAGCTTTGATTGTGGTCAGAACGATGGAAATGAGCCAAGATTTCAAATTTAATAAAGTAATGGTCAGATATAGCAGTAGTATATGGTAATACGATTACGTTTGAGGATGCGAAGCCTCGGGTTATACCAAATCTAAAGTATTATCATTTGTATGCGTCGCTTCTATTATTTGCGTGAAACCAAAAGTCTCAATTGTCTGAAACGCCACGGTAAGTGGTTCCGACGGGAGGTTCATATGAATGTTGAAGTCGCCCATGAGAAGTATATTGTATTATTTGCATGAGTTACCAAATCAGCCACAAATTCAGAAAATTCATCTAAAAAGCCAGAGTATGAGCTTGGGGGATGATAAAAAACTGCAAGGATTTCTGGTTTGGCGAGCATGGAGTAAGCTGCGTAACGCTTAAGCTCCCGCTACTCAACTTTATCACCCACATTCCAAACTGCATTTTGCTCTCCCTGGATTATATTTTTTAAGTTTATTCCGTCATTTGGTAGCGCCTCACTTCATGATGCCACCTAAAGCTTCCAAAAGGAACGGAAAACACAAGTCGGATGCCGCTGCCGCTACTATTAGCAGGGCTGACTTGGCTGCCTCACTAGCCGAGCTGCAAAATTCACTGCCACAGAGTTTAAAAAAATCTTTTGACGAGGTGAATGGGAAGTTAGATGGACTCCAAATGACTGTCAAAAGTCAGGGCGAGCGTTTGGATTCCCTGGAAATTAACGCCGAATCACTACACCAGCACTTGGCTAAAATGGAGGATTGCTGTAAAAGACTGCTGGCCGATAACGCGAAGCTAATGTCGAAACTAACGGACTTGGAGGGGAGAAACGGGAGGAATAATGTCCGTCTTATTGGTCTACGTGAGGGAATTGAGGTTCCACAGATCAGCAAGTTCTTCTCACTATTTTTGCAGGATGTTTTTGGGCGGGATGCGTTCCCATCACCTCCAGAATTGGATCGTACGCACCGCAGCTTCGCTACGAAGCCAGGTGATGGTGGTAAACCTCGCCCAGTTATTATCTGCTTCCATGGGTTCCAAAAAAAAAGATTTGGTGGTTTGTGAGGCACGGAAGAGACGTGACTTGACCTACCAGAACAGCACATTCAGGATCTACGAGGACTACAGCCCTGACGTGGTGAGTCAAAGGAGGAAATATTTGGCAGTAATGTCAGTCTTGTACAAGAGGGGACTTGAACCTTCGTTGTTGTTTCCTGCGCGGCTTCGAATTGTTTCCACTGACGGCACGTACACGACGTTCGGTTAGGTGAAGCTGAGAAGTTCGTTGAAGATTCAGGAGACGTTTGAGCGGTTGGTGAGGACTTCTGGACCCTGTGTGACTGTCTTTTTTTTAAATATATTATATATTTATTTTCATTAAATGTTTGTCGAAGATTCAAGGGTCATTTGAGCTGTTGGCGATGACTTTTGGACCTTGTGTTACTGACCTTTTTTTTTTTCCCTTTTTTTTATTATTATTGTTTTCTTTATTTTTATTAAAGTAGGTTTACTGTTTTTATAGTGTAATTTGCACAAGCCATTTAGTTTATCTCTAATGTTCAATTTTCTTATTTATTTTTTTTGGAGGGGCAATAGCAATAATATATTTCTTTTGGAATTTAAGTTAATGGGGACTTTTTCTTCAGCTTCTCGCTCTTTTTTTCTCTGTCTCCAATTAGAATACTGTTATTTGGTGGGTTTTTGCATACATTTCATTAAGCGGGACGATGGGATGTTATTTAGGTAGAAGTAGATATGGAAGTATTGGTATTAGGTAGAGTAGGTGTGCTGCTTGTTCTAGCAGCTAGTGTCACCTGGGAGTTCTGGGGTGCGTTACTGTCACCGTCACTAATGGACCAACGTGCTGTATATATTATATATATTTTGAATAATTTTTGTTATTCAGCCAGAGTAACTGGGCTACAAGTGGTATACCGGATGTATGTATCGATTTACCAGCACATATGTTTATATCTATACTCTGTTCCGGGTTTGTGAGAATGGCTCGTTCAATTAAAATTGTAACATTTCATATCTGACCAAATTTCTTTATTTTTAGACATTAACGTGACACCAGATGTTTCCCCTTCAATCGTTTGGGAGGCCCTCAAAGCATACTTAAGGGGGCAGGTGATATCTTGGCTGTAAGGAGTAAGGCCTCACAGGGTAAACAAAAATATTTGGAAAATTAGATAGCTGATCTGGATAATAGGACTGCACAATCCCCTTCCCCTGATCTATGCAAAGAACGATTGAGGCTTACTGCAGAGTATGATATACAGTGAAACCTCGCTACTTCGCGGTTCACCTTTCGCGGTTTCAGAGCTTCGCGGGTCTAAAAAATACTCGGGGCATTGTAGTTTCGCCGAGCAGCACGACGGGGCGCTGGAGCGGTTAGACGGCCGGCGTGCGCCGAAGAAGAGCGTGGGCGAAGAGGAGAGTGGACGAAGAAGAGCACGTTCCCCCGGGCAAGATCGGGGGCGACGTTTCGCGCGGTTCGGACCGTACCAGAGCTCCGGAGGAGGCCGGCCGGCGTGCGTGGCAGTTAAGCCGAATAGGAGCACCTTCCCCGGGCACGGGCGGTGTCAAGCGGCCCCTAAGTTTAACCGAATGGAAGCTCCGGAGGAGGAGGGCATGCTCGCGTCACAATTAAGCCGAAGAGGAGCACCTCTTCCGCCCGGGCACGAGCGGAGCGCGAGGCTGTCAGTTATGAATGAATAAATAAATAAATGAAGAATGCCACCTTTCATTTCACTGTCATGATCCGTGCCTGTCATGCCGCGTGTGTTTTTGTTTTTTCAGCTGTGTGGGCGTTCCTCCAGCGATCGTCTCGCGCCATGCCATCAGCTGCTGCGAGACGCGCCCACCAGCCCCGCACCGGATTCCCATTCACTCACTGATTACACTCACTATATAATCCACCTACACTGACTTCCTGGCGTCGGATTGTTATCCTACTTTGCTCATGCTCCCGTACTTCGATCGTTATCTTGTTCAAGTGTTTCTTGTTGTCGCGTTTTTCTTTCATTTTGTTATCAGCTACAGCTCGGCTCGTTTTCTGTTCTCTTTTTCTGTCGATGATTGGTCTCCTCTTATCCTTCCGTGGTAAGCAATCTTCGTTATGTCATTTCTTGCCTTTTGCAAGCGTTTTTCGTTCTATAGTTATTCCCTTTTCCTGGTGCGAGTGTTCCACCAGCGCTTTACGTTCTTTCCGCCGATAGATTGGTATTATATATATAGATAGACCCTAATAGTCCTAGATTGTAATTGGATACTGACTATATTGTGATTATAATAAATATCTTTGTATCACCACCTTTTTTCCCGTGTCTGCGTTTGGAGAGTCCTGCTCAATCCTCCAGCTCTGCTGGAGGGTCATAACATTCACAGGGCACACCGGACGGCGTACCAGCAGGTAAAAGTCGAAGTAATTAAATAAATACAAAAAGAAGTAATTGAATAAATACAAAAATAATGGCTGGGGAATAAAAAAATAATAAGTTTTAATAATATATATATATTTTTTTGTTATAACATGAATTTCACTCTCTCTCTCTCCACCCGTATATATATATATAAAAATATATATTTATTTATTTTTTAAGCATTTTTGAAGGTGCGCCGCTACTTCGCGGATTTTCAGTTTTCGCGGGTGGTCTCCCCATTAACCGCGATAACCGGGGGTTTACTGTATATATATGCTAATGTATGTTGTTTGTCCTTTTGGGTGAATTATGGTGCTAATGGGGTCGGACCAAAATGGGTGGAGTTAGAGAGGCTTTCCTGTGGTACTTTGTCCTTACCAGCTATAATTGGTGCGCCCATTCCTTTATCTCAGAATGTGCCACGCCACAACCCCTATTGTCTATAACTCTGTTAAAATCTTCCTACAATTCAGGAGGTATTTTGATCTTCATCACATTAGTTGGTCGAGTCCGATAGCAACAAATTTTTTTTTTTCCCATCGATGCAGGATTCTATGTTTAATTTATGGCATAAGAGGGGCTTAAAACGTTTAATAAATAAATATAATTTGCCTGCCTCGAACTTTCCTCGATATTTGCAGGTGAGGCATTTTGTTTCGGGCTCCATCAGGGGGTTCCCAGACAAACCCCCTAACACTTTCATTGATGACTTGCTATCTTTCAATCCAACAAAGAAAAGACATTCTATGATGTGAAGTTTGATTTTTCGCTTAGGTTTCCCCACTGTCTAATATTAAGGAAGCTTGGGAGCGGGACCTTCAGATCACTAACGGTGAGGCAGACTGGTCTGATGTGTTGAGAAGAATGCATTCTTCCTCATTGAGTCAGAGACACTCACTTATCCAGTTCAAGGTGGTGCACAGAGGACATCTTCCCAAATCTAAATCGGCACGTATCTACCCACCTATTGACCCTACTTGTGACCGATGTAACTCGTCTGAAGCTACTTTAAAACATTTGCCCCAAGATTCAACATTATTGGAGTAATATTTGTGACACTCTTTCCATTGTACTTGGTGTTAAAATAACCCCAAATCCACTGATGTTGCCTTTTGGGGTCGTGGCTGTTGGGTTGGTTTTTTTTTCTTCGTTGTTATGTTGTTAAACTTCAATAAATATATTAAGCACAAAAAAAAAGCGGCTGTGGGTCACATAATGAGAACCTCAAACGTTTTAAAGGAATTGCTAGAATGAGGGCTAAGTTGAAGCAGAATCCCTGGTCAGAAAGAGCTTCAACTCCAACCTCCGGCAGAACTTTGCCCACGTACCGGAGGAGGCGGGGGACATTAAGTCTGAGTGGACCATGTTTTGTACCTCCATTGTTGAGGCAGCCAATCGAAGCTGTGGATGTAAGGTGGTTGGTGCCTGTCATGGCGGCAACCCCCGAAGCCGCCGGTGGATATCGGCGGTAAGGGATGCTGTCAGGCTGAAGAAGGAGTGCAATCGGGCCTTTTTGACTCATCTGAGTTAGAGTCAGCAGAAAAGTTACAAGATGCCGTACAGTGCGCTGGTGTTCTTAGAGACCCTCTTGAGCTATCGGACTTTCTTTCTATCTCTGGTGATTTGTGCGTTGCTCACGGACTCGCGGCTGGTGTATGATTGCCAGTCTCAGCTGGAACTATGGTGCGAAGTTGGCGATTCAGCTGCGTTTGAGCATAGTTGGGATAAGACGTTGCCCGACGACATCCTGGCGGAATACTTCCCTCCATGGCGGAAGCAAACGCAGTGGCCAGCTAATGATACTAAAAAGGGAGCTAAAGCACGCTTTGTCCCCTGCTGGATCCTGAAGGGATAGATGTACTCTGTGGTGCCGCATTCGAGAGCCCTGCTTGGTACCAATTATCAGCTGTCCAGAGGAGCTTTGGCTGCGCTGCCATCTGTCGTCGATCAACAACTTCTGCGAGAGCTTCCCGGAGCTCGCCGATCAGAGGAGCTACGCACACCTGCAACTCCCTCAAGAATAGCGTAGTTAAACGTGTTAGATTCCTTTGACGCGATCTCCTTGTCATCTTTGGAGGATATGGTTTGCCATATTAAGACATAAGGCTCACCACAGGACGCCGTCCCTCCTCATTTCTCCGAAGCATTGCCAAATCGGTTCTGGAGTCGTCCCCCAACATTTTAAACATGCTGTGGGGCAACCCCTTCTTGAAAAACCTGGCCTTGATCAAGGTGTGTTTTAGACCAATTTCCAAATTGCCTTTCATTTCTAAAATTTTGAAAAACGTGGTGCACATGCAGTTACGATCCTTTTTAGATGAACACGTGATGGAGGTTTTCCAGTCAGATTTCAAGAAAAGGCATAGCACAGAGTCAGCCCTGAAACGAGCATTAAATGATATTCTCCTGGCAAACGACACTGGAGACTATGTATGCCTTGTTTTGTGAGATCCAACTGCAGCGTGTGACACGGTGGACCACAATATTCTTCTGGCTTGTTTACAGCACCTGGTGGTCATCAGTGGTAGCGCTCTAGAATGGTTTGGAGCCTATTTGACTGACAGGACCTTCTGTGTTCGCCTAAGGTGCACTGAGTCCCGCTCTGCCCCCTTTGTCGTACGGTGTCCCACAAGGTTCCGTTTTGGGGCCCTTGCTGTTTTCGTTATACTTGCTGCCCCTAGGTTCCTAAGAAAACATGGAATTTCCTTTCATTGCTATGCAGATGACAGTCAGATATATGCCCCGCTCAGCAAAAAAGACACTTTCTCCTTGAGACCACTTTTGTCCTGCTTAGGGGCTATCAAATCTGGATGTCACTTAACTTCTTGAATTCCAACAAAAAGAAGACAGAGGCTATGGTGTTCGGTCCCAGTGGCCCTTCTACTCTCAATCCCGTTGACCTCTGCCGCCTGACATTTTATCTAAAGCCAACTGTCTCAAACTGATTTCAAATGAGATGAGCAGATCAGTGCTGTTGTTCGATTCAGCTTCCTTCATCTTAGGCAGCTGGCTAAAGTGAAGCCCTTTCTTTCCCAACAGCACTTAGAAACAGTATTCCATCCATTCGTTACATCTAGGCTAGATTACTGCAATGCACTTTACTTTGGAGTTAGCCAGTCCTCGCTCAAGCGCCTCCAACTGGTCCAAAATGCTGCCGCTCAACTTTTAACTGGCGTTCGGAAGACAGATCACATCACCCCAATCTTAGCCTCTCTTCAATGGCTCCCAGTGCACTTTAGAGTTTACTCTAAGATACTTCAAGACATCTTTAAATCTTTAGAAGGCCTCGCTTCAGCGTACCTCTATAAGCTTCTCTATGCACCTGCCCGCTGCCTCGGGTCGGTGGATCAAATGCTGCTGGCTGTGCCAATGACTAAGCGCAGCCTCAGGGGGGATCGTGCCTTTTCTGTTGCTGGTCCTTGCCTATGGAATGAGCTTCCATGAAATGTTAGGCAAGTCCCCTCTCTGTCCATTTTTAAAACCCGTTTGAAGACACATTTTCATTCTTTAGCTTTCGACTCAACATGACACACTGTGAATACTGAACACTCTACTATGAACACTGTCATTGTTCTAATGTTCTTCTGGTATCTATTGTAAATGTGTTTATGTGTTTTAAATTGTGCTCTTATGACCTGTTAAATTATATTAAACTAAATGGAAAGCTCTTTGTTACAGCTCCATCTGTTGTGAAATCCATCCATCCATCATTTGAACCGTGGTAGACTCACATATCTCTGCGGTTGAAGTAACCGAGGGGGTTAAAAAGTTGCACGGTGGAAAAGCGGTGGATGAGATACGCCCGGAGTTCCTAAAGGCTCTGGATGTTGTGGGGCTGTCAAGGTTGACACGACTCTACAAAATTGCGTGGACATCGGGCACAGTGCCTCTGGATTGGCAGGATTGCGGGGAGACCGGAGGGTGTGTTCCAATTTCAGAGGAATTACACACCTCAGCCTCCCTGGTAAGATCTATTCAGGAGAGTTATTCTCAAATAGAGGGGGGTGCGGTGCGATGCTGAGGGGGGCGCGCGGGACCCTGGGGAACATGCTTTTTTTCCGCCATAGTACGGTTGAACGGTGCATCGTTTTGGGACCGAAAAAGGCAATCTCAGACAACGCGAGTTTGAGATCGTCAAAGCTGTTTATGCCCCTAGTTCACGCCGTAGGTCACGCAGTACTGATTTTAAAAAAAAAGCGTCGCCTGTTGCTCGTTGTCCCGGAGGTGATTTCTTTCACCGCTACTTAAATGCTCTGCGCCAAGCTATCTTGCGCCGCAGCAGAACGGACTTTATTTGAACTATATGTAAGTCTGTGCACAGCATCAGCAACAAGCTACGTGATTGGCAAATAAATGACTCCACTAACAAGTAGCGTTCTCAACAAGGAGGCGAGCAAGGAGGCGCTAAGCGTGCTAATCGCTAAAATGAATTGATTCGATGTACGCAGAAGTCTGACTCCAACTGCGTTTGGGCGGAGAGCCAGAAGCTATGAACAGAAATGTTATATTGCAACCATTACGTATCTAAACATAAAATAAGAGGAACACGGAAATGGCTGACGTCATCACGATGAAGAGGTTCGATGTCAAACGTATAGTCACCAAAATATAAATTAAAAAAAACATTGGAAACATTAAAACTGTTGCTTTATGTTATTAATATGGATTTTTTTTGTTTAAAATCCCCCTGGCTCTTCCTTTCTATATTATAATTGTTTTAGGTTTGTTAATGTAAATAAAGTTAAAAAAAATGTATAGTAAATATTTATCATCTCATCAATATTTGCACAAGAGTAGTGAGTTTCGAGATCCTCAAAATAATAGCTCTCAAAATTATATTCCTTCGCAATTTAGCTTTGTTAAGGGATATTTTATTGACAATTTAACATCAATATACAAAGAAAGAAAAAAATGGTGGTCGGGGGGGCGCCAATTGTTTTCTTTTTGGTAGGGTGGGGCGTGACAGGAAATAATTGAGAAGTACTGATTCAGGGGTACTGGAGCGGAGGGTCCGTCCGGAGGTCGAATCACAGATTGAGGAGGGAGCGGTGAGGTTTTTGTCCTGGCCGTGGAACAGTGGACCAGCTCTACACTCTTAGCAGGGTCCTTGAGGGGCACGGGAGTTCGCCCAACCAGTTTACATGTGTTTTGTGGACTTGGTGAAGGCGTTCAACGGTGTCCCTCGGGGAGTTTTGTGGAGCATGCTTTGGGAGTATGGGGTACCGAGCCCCCTGATACGGGCAGTTCGGTCCCTGTACCACTTATGTCAGAGTTTGGTCCGCATTGCCGGCGGTAAGTCACATTTGTTTCCAGTGAGGGTTGGCTGCCCTTTGTCACAGATTCTGTTCATAATTTTTATGGACACAGTTTCTTGGCGGAGTCGAGGCAATGAGGGGGCCTGGTTTGGTGGCCTCAGTATAGAATCTCTTTTTCATTCTTATTGTTTCCTTTCAATCTTTCTTGGTTGGTTGTCTCTCTTGCGTCTAACTGTTGATTGTTTGCTGATTTAACACTAGAAGGCCACTCAATTTAATTTCCCCAGCAATAGTCCTGCTCTCAGCGTATCAGCCTATTCAAGCTATTAACGGCTCTCTTGGGCAAACCATAGTCCTGCTTGATCAAGCTCGACATTGCATTAAATAGTGGTGATGTGCTTCTCAGGTCGAATCCCTGAAGTGTGTCCCGAGTAATGGAAATGGTTAATGAACGGCCGGTCGATGTGCGTGTTGGTGACGTTCGTGGTGACGTTTGAAGCACCAGGAATCTGGTGTACCATGTTACTGATTCAGGAAATGATTCGCTGGGTTTGAGTGTAGTTCGAAGTTGTTTTTAAATAAAAATGAATCAGCACTTTATTTTACCTCCTTATTTCACATTTTCACTTGTTGCATAAGCACAAACAGACAACGTAACACAGAACAATTCATGTTAAAACACTCTTCAAATATATATTTTTTTGTATTCAGAGCATGATTTACACCTCACCATTTTATTGGATGCACCAAGCATGTTTTACATTTTTCCGTCTACATGATGGCGTAGTCGATCAAATGAATCAACTTGAAGCCTACATGTGTGTGAATATTTCCCTGCATGGCTTGACTGCTTCATGGGGCTTCATTCTGTCATCACCAATAAATAGTAAATTCACACATACTTATGTCGCTGGGCAATCTACCTGGAAATTTGAAACAATTTTGCATAATTAATTGATCTGTTGTACAGGCGTTTACGTACACATTCCGACAATTACATATAGTTTAATACTATCAACAAAACCTATTGGTCTCTCCTTAAACATCTCCGAATGCTGACCATCTCTGCCAAAATCAGCTACTTCCTTACTTAAACAGATCATACAATTCTACCCTTGGAACTAAATTATAAATAAATTTAATATATAAGCAGGTTGGATAATGGATGAATTATCATAATTCTGTTCAGTTTATTTTAGGAGGGTGACGATGTGATTTCCGGAGGTGCTAATGCACGGACGGACATAACGAACTATTTCCATGTATCCACTTTTCTCAGAGTGCCACGCAGGCATGGGGAGAACATACTAACTCCACACAGCAAGGCCGCAGCCGGAATTCATCCCACGACCTCTGCACTGTGAGGACATTTGTCTTGTGTCGTTCGCGAACGATTCGTTCAAAAACAACGAATCTTTTCAGTGAACATGAATGAACGAACCTTCAGGAAGGAACCTTCTCTCAGTTCATTTGAGCTCCGCTACACGCACGTTGTCAATCTTTGTGAACAGCCAATCAGCAGACAATGTCAGTTGTAAACATGATTTACTGAACATACTGCCACGCTATTGGCGTTCACGAAGCAATCCGTGAAGTCATTTCCCGTTCGCCAACGATTCAGTAAGTGAACGTGTCGCTGCCGTTTTCCGGTTCACGCGAACGAGAACTCCATGCAGTACATCAGTTCAGTCAGTGAACGCTGTTTTGTAGTGAATGACTCACGATTCGCCAAGGAAGGAACCACTCACCAACAGCATTCATTTCGCGCTCGCGGGGGGACAAGCTTTCATTGGCATCCGTTTCCGCAGGCTAACGGCCAATGCTAAGTCCATTCAAGTACCGGGAGCAACCGGCAAGGCCATGAAAACAAATAAGAACAAATGACAAACTTACAGTCCCTCGCAGATCGTGATGAGGTGCCCCGGTATGTAGCAGCTGGGAGATGACGTTGTTAGAGGGGACATCTTCATTTGAAAACATTTATTACAATACATTTTAAATGGTACATATGTGCACTTCAATATTATCCTCTTGTCTAATGCAATTATTAAGTGGTGCTATCATCAAAATGCCTTTTATCATTAAATTGCACTTTTATTTCAAAACCTGTTTGGTGCTCGAGTGGTTTTTTAATTCTCCTTTTTAATTCAACAGAACGTTTAACAACCAGACATGCAGTCATCCTTCATTTGACAGCATGCCCTTCGTAACGCATCAAAATTTATGTAGGAATAGTGTCTACTGCGATTATTATTGTTGGTAATTTTTAATCACCATTATTATAATAAGGATTATAATGATGCTGGTTTTAAATTTTGTTGTACGTGTACATCACAACTTATTTCGGAGTGTTTTATTCATTTTTTTTTTTTTTGGGGAACTCCAGTGCATTATCACCAAACAAGAATACAACTATTTGCCTGACGTGATCATAGTACATCAATGCCAACGCATAGATAGGGGGCAAATTCCCACCGAGCGACTCATTTGATGTGGCGAAGGTGGTGATATTGACTTGAGCTGTGTGCGCCTGGATATGAAATTTATTTGTGTTTAATCAACCTAATTTAACAACCAGACGTGTAGTCAAATGGGCTTTAGACAAGCTTATAAAAAGTTGATGATTCGGTGAACGATTCTTTTGAACAAATCTTTTTGATGAACTGATTCGAATGATTCAGTTCACTTAAAAAGATTCAGTTCACTTAAAAAACTGTTATGTCCATCACCTGAGGCCATTGTGCTAACCATTCGGCCACCATGCCACATTTCCCTGGCCATACAGAACACAATAAAAAAGAAATATGGGCCATTCTGCACCAATGTGCGTTGTACATGTAAAGCTGACCATGGCCTCTGCTGTGAAGGTGTAAAAACACAACAAATGTGCCTGTGTGTGTGCTCCTTTTTGCTGAGATGTATAAATACCTCACTGCATATACAATACAACGCAATGCAATACAATACAATACAACTCTTTTTATATCGATAGTCCACCACCTACCCGTCTTGAATTTTTGTATTATTATATATATTTTTATTTTGTGGTTTTTTTTGTTTTTTTTCTTCCCAAAATAGCAGTTTTGCAAGAAATCAACACATATGGGCGTTTTTCTTTGGTGGTGAGATTTATTTAAAATAAATTACACCAAACACGACAAATATTAAAAAAAAATACTATACATTACCTCATCTCTGTGTTGGTTTTAAAGTAGAGAGAATGATACGAGATAATGTATAGTTTTCTTTCTGTGTGGGTTTGATATTATCACTACATAGAGATGTTTTTCATGTAGAGTTAATTATATAATCTCAATATAGAGATACTGATATTATATCTACGTGTAAAATCCACACAGTCGTCCAGTCTTAGATCGGTACGAAAGCGCACACAGACACACACACACGCACACCCCCACTTAGACGCACACACACACGCTTGCATTCATATGTTCCATCAGCCGCGAAAGAAAACTCAGAATCAGAATCAGAAATCCCTTTATTGTCATTGTACAGTGTGCAACGAGATTAAAGAGCTCCCCTCTCCAGTGCAATGCAACAAGAATTTTATTAAATATATAAATTAGATTAATTAAAGAATAAATAATGAAATGGAAAATATTACGAAATTGGATAAATAAAAACACATTACGTCGCTGTTCTGCAAGGTAAGGGTGGTTGTGTGTGTGTGTGTGTGTGAGAGTTCAGCATGGAGATGG
The DNA here is from genome assembly GCF_059441095.1 of Idiotropiscis lumnitzeri. Lineage (NCBI taxonomy): Eukaryota > Metazoa > Chordata > Actinopteri > Syngnathiformes > Syngnathidae > Idiotropiscis > Idiotropiscis lumnitzeri. The sequence continues at coordinate 22,670,053 of NC_142400.1, read as the reverse complement.
CTCTCGGAAGAAACTGTTATTCAGTCTATTCATCTTTGATTTGACAAATTTGCTGACGATACGACAGTGCTCGGCCTGATCTTGAAAGGTGACGAGACAACCTACAGGGAGGAGGTCCAGAGACTAACGGCTTGGAGTGAGGACAACAGTCTGCAACTCAACATTGCAAAAACAAAGGAGATCGTCATCGACTTTAGGAGGAACAAGACTGTGCCACCCCCCCTCTACATCAAAGGTGAATGTGAGGAGAGAGTCCACACATTCAAGTTCCTGGGAGTACAGATCTCCAATGACCTCTCCTGGACACACAACACCACAGCAGTGATAAAGAAGGTCGACCAGCATCTGCACTTCCTGAGGGTCCTCAGGAAATTCAACCTGGACAAGAAGCTGCTGCTGGCCTTCTACCACTCATCCATCGAGAGCTTGCTGACCTACTGTGTCTCCACCTGGTACGGCGGCTGCACTGAGGCAGACCGAGTGAGGCTCCAAAGGACAGTCAAAACGGCGCAGAGGATTATAGGCTGCCCTCTCCCCTCCCTGTCGGACATCTACATCGCCCGGTGCCTCAGCAGGGCTCTCAATATCGTCAAAGACAATACCCACCCAAACTCACACCTGTTCGACCTGATGCCCTCTGGCAGGCGCTACAGGTGCATCAAGTCAAGGACTAATAGACTGAGAAACAGTCTCTTTCCAAGAGCCATCCCCATTCTAAACTCTCACACACACACACACGACCACCCCTACCTTGCAGAACAGCGACGTGATGTGTTTTTATATATCCTATTTCGTATCATTTTCCATCTCACTATTTATTCTCTGATTTATCTAATTTATATATTTCATCAAATTATTGTTGTATTGCACTGGAGAGGGGAGCTCTCTTATCTCGTTGCACACTTGAGTACAATGACAATAGAGGGATTTCGGATTCGGATTTTGGTTTAATACTGTGACTGTAAGGAGTGTCATGACTAGTGAAATCGCTCCACTGATGTTGTGTGATCATATACCGTTAATGGCAATGTTGCTGACCCATTGCTGGTTGCGGTGTCACAAAAGCTGCCCTGCCACTCACATGACTGCTAATTAAATGTGATCAACTCCAATTCGCCTTTGCGTATCAACCTTATTTGAAACATATCCGAACATGCATGCTGGCTTTTGTTTTAGCCTGAGGCATGTTGTAGTGTTATCTGCACTCAATAATACTTTGTGGCCTTTGCTTAATACAGAGAAAGCATAAGCATTCGAGATTGCGCCCTTTAATACAGTGTACCCTATGGTTGTGAAAATATGGTACTTTTTCATTCATGGTGACAAATTTAGCAGACCATTTGGGTAATATGGCATTTATATATTAAAGCTGTGGCTGATTTGTTATTGGAATTTGTGACGTGTTAACTTACAATTTGTGAGCGTAATGGTGCTCTTAGCGCTCCTCAAGGTAACAAGCAGTCTGGATGATTTGGACAGCTCACTACTTTCTTTGTAAATGTTATTTAAAATCAACAAGTCCTGCAGTAAGTATAATCCAAGACAGTCACCAGCCATTCCATCTGTTGGAGTTGGGTCACCTGGAAATGAGAAGTAGTTAGTAAATCAACATTTAAAAGCCAAACTTACTCCAATACGTGTTCGTTTTTTTGTGCTCAAGAAGAAAAGGGTCAAATAAAGACTCAACAACTGATTAGAGTTCCGATATTTACTTTCTTCAATTTCTGGAGTTCAGGAAATAGTACAAAGACAGATATCTGGGCGGCTTTTTCTTAATCACATGAGAAACTGCACTCGGGCGAGCACCATCGAAAAATGCGCGCCATCATTCAGCCCAGCTTCAGTTTTTATAGGAGTTTTTTTTATGTCAAGGGTAATGTAAGTTGAATCGGTCGTCCTCGCTCCCTCTCACGGCACGGGTCCATGTCCAAGGGAAGGTCTTCCCCAGGTTAGTCATCGTCTGGATAGTTGATGATGGTCGATTCCCGTCTGGTCCCGTAGACTGGCACGCCAAGGCTGGCCTTCTCCGGCGGGCCGTCCCTCCGTCTCTCTCTCCGCTGGCATTCTTCTGTAATCTTGTCGGTGTGTGCGTGTGTTTGCGCAAGTGTATGTGTGTGTATGTGCAGGTGTATGTATGTGCCTGTGTATGTGGGGGTGTATGTGCAGGTGTATGTATATGTCTGTGTGTGTGTATGCGCCTGTGCATGTGCTCCGATCTCCAATTGTTATGTCTTTCGGAATGTGTTTTTCTTTTGATAGCGTCTGTGTGAGTCCTCCAGTGCCCAATTTGGTATGTTTGCATCTCTACAGCCAATGTGGAGAATGTCCTTCGTCGTATTTGTCCATGAAGTGCTGTGAATGTGAGGGCAGCTCATGGAAATACTATGTGCGCAAATCTATTCTCACTACTGAGAATTTCAATAAAGTTCACACATTTAAACTAAGTACGATAAATTTAGCATATGAGAATAATATAATAAATCAGTAAACATCAGGCCTACAATCCCAGTCATTCTTGTGACCTGTGCTTCTAGTTTAATTTGATAAATGCTTCTTGTTTTATCAATGTTTAAAATATTCAGTAAATATGAACCTGCTAACTTTAATTATCGACATTCTGTCCCGCATGTGTTTAAAATAATGCCAGTAATCGTAATAGAATCCTTCACCTCCAAGTCAATTTTGAAACTGACCACTCCAGATCAACATGTATCCAGCTCGTGACCTGACTCATTTAATTGTTGACCAACAAAAATATTACGTGCAATGCCCAACGGCGGTCCATTGAGCTTATATTGTATTTGTTACCAGTTATCCACTTAACAAGCAAAGTTTGAGAGTGGCAAGAACTCTGCCGTCTCCTTCCCAGCATTCAAAATGTAATCCTGCAAAACAATCCACATTTTTAATAAATCTTACCTGCGATCTGATTACTTATTTTTTCTGTAACTGTAACTCAATTCGGTTTATTTTTTTGTATTCTGAATACGTAACACCAGACATTGTATTCCATTATTCCCCAAGCCTGTTCACCTATGCACACTCAATGATGTCGCCCCCACGGACAAGATGGTGCCCCCCAGGCTCTACTTTTAGGGAGTGGCGGCCGTGTTATATTTTTATTGTTAAATGATACAATGGAAGCTGATACAAGTTATGTAAGATGAGAAACAAGTTGAAGAGTTGTGGGAGAGAGGTTACTAACGTTGTGAAGGATTGTATTACGATTACTGGCATTATTTTAAACAGAATGTCGATAATTAAAGTTAACAGGTTCATATTTACTGAATATTTTAAACATGAAACTAGAAGCACTGGTCACAAGAATGACTGGGATTGTAGTCATGATGTTTACTGATTTATTATATTATTTTCTTCTGCTTAATTTATAGTACTTAGTTTAAATGTGTGAACTTTATTGAAATTCTCAGTAGTGAGAACAAATTTGCACACATAGCATTTCCATGAGCTGCCCTCACATTCACAGCACTTCATGGACAAAGACGACGAAGCACATTCTCCACATTGGCTGTAGAGATGCAAACATACCAAATTGGGCACTGGAGGACTCACACAGACGGTATCGCAAAAAACACATTCTGAAAGACATAACAATTGGAGATCGGAGCACCCGCACATACACACTTGCACATACACAGACACATACATACACCTGCACACCCCCGCACACATACACAGGCACATATAAATACACCTGCACATACACATGCACATACACACGCACATACACGTATACCTGCATATACATGCACACCGACAAGATTACCGAGGAATGCCAGCGGAGAGAGAGACGGAGAGACTGCCCGCCAGAGAAGGCCAGCCTTGGGGACCAGACGGGAATCAACTATCCAGACGATGACTAACCTGGGGAGGACCTTCCCTTGGACGTGGACCCGTGCCGTGGGAGGGAGCGAGGACGACCGATTCAACCTACACTCCCCTTGACAGAAAAAACTCCTATAAAAACTGAAGCTGAGCTGAAAGATGGCGCGCATTTTTCGACTGTGCTTGCCCGAGTGCAGTTTCTCGTGAGATTAAGAAAAAGCCGCCAAGATATCTGTCTTTGTACTATTTCCTGAACTCCAGAAATTGAAGAAACTAAATATCGGAACTCTAATCAGTTGTTGAGTCTTTATTTGACCCTTTTCTTCTTGAGTAAAAAACGAACACGCATTGGAATAAGTTTGGCTTTCAAAGATAAAGATGTCCTTTATTAGTCCCACAATGGGGAAATTTGAGGTGTTACAGCAGCAAAGATATAGATCACACAGAGTCGGCGGCGTAATGTAGCCGTTAATGTATAACATTAGGAGCAGACATTCATAAAAAGCATGCAAATATACACAGTATAAACGTATCTAGTGTAAGGAAACACTCCTAATGCCTGTCCATTATACGGAGGGGGAAACGCTGTAATGATAAAAACTACTGAATGATTGAAAATACTGCAATGATAAAAATATTGCAATGATAAAAGTACTGGAATGGTAAGAGTACTGAAATGATAGAAAAGTACTGCAATGATAGAAAATACTGCAATGATAAAAGTACTGTAATGGTAAAAAGTACTGCAATGATAAAATATACTGCAATGGTAAAAGTACTGTAATAGTAAAAGTACTGCAACGATAGAAAAATACTGCAATGATAAAAGTACTATAATAGTAAAAGTACTGCAATGATAGGAAATACTGCAATGATAAAATTACTGCAATGATAAAAGTACTGTAATAGTAAACGTCCTGCAATGGTAGAAATACTGCAGTGATAGAAGTACTGCAGTGATAGAAGTACTGTAATCAGAATACTGTAATAGTAAACAAAATACATCATTGGTCAATATTTAAGAACACCATTGGCTGAAAGTACAGTAGTAGTGTATATTGCATCCTAGGACTGCACAATTGCACTAATGCCCTCCCGTTTGTAGGCCTGACCCAATGTTCTTGTTAAAAAGTCTGACAGCAGTCGGCAGGAAGGAGCGGCGAAATCTCTCTTTGGTACAGCGAGGGTGTAACAGTCTATCACTGGAGGAGCTGTGGAGTGTTCTCAGAGTGTCATTGAGTGGGTGGGCTGGGTTGTCCAGCATTGATGACAGTTTTTCCGTCATCCTCCTGCCCCCCACTGAGTCCACACAGTCCAGGGAACAGCCCAGAACAGAGCTGGCCCTCCTCACTAGTTTGTCCAGTATCTTTTTGTCCCGGCCCGAGATGCCTCCTGCCCAGGAGACCACTCCATCGAAGTTCCTGAGGAGTGTTCCCCGAACGCCAAAGGACCTCAGCCTCCTGAGTAGGAAGAGTCTGCTCTGACCCTTCCTATAGAGAGCATCTGTGTTGTCGCTCCAGTCCAGTTTATTGTTCAGATGAACACCCAGGTACTTGTAAGTTGAGACCCTCTCAACGTCTGTTCCCTGGATATTCACTGGTGCAGGTGGAGAGTCCCGACGCTTGCGGAAATCCACCACCAGCTCTTTGGATTTCCCAGTGTTGATTTGGAGGCGGTTCTGCTGACACCAGTCCACAAACCCCTGCGTAACCGCTCTGTACTCCCGATCGTCACCGTCAGTGATGAGGCCGACAATCGCAGAGTCATCAGAGAACTTCTGCAGGTGACAGGTTGTGGAATTGTATTTGTAGTCCGAGGTGTAGAGGGTGAACAGGAAGGGAGCCAGAACAGTTCCCTGTGGCACTCCCGTGCTGCAGAGGAGCACGTCAGACACACAGTCCTGTGTCCTAACGTACTGTGGCCGGTTTGTGAGGTAGTCGTGGATCCATGTGATGAGGTGGTGGGCCACTCCCGCCTGCTCCAGCTTGTCTCCCAATAAGGCGGGCTGGATGGTGTTGAAAGCACTTGAGAAATCAAAGAACATGATCCTCACCGTGCCCCCCGCCTTCTCCAGGTGGGAGAGTGAAGTGTGGAGCAGGTAGATGATGGCATCATCCACACTGATGCCAGGCTGGTATGCGAACTGGAGTGGGTCCATTGAGGAGCTGACCAGGGGGCGCAGATGGACGAGGACCAGTCTCTCCAGGGTCTTCATCAGATGAGACGTCAGCGCCACTGGTCTGAAGTTGTTGTGGTCCTTCGGATGGGGTGTCTTTGGAACCGGAACCAGGCAGGATGTTTTCCACAGCTGGGGGACTCTGCCCAGCTTCAGGCTCAGGTTGAACATGTGCTGGACGATTCCACACAGCTGGTCTGCGCAGGATTTGAGGAGCTGGGAGCTAATCCCATCTGGGCCTGCTGCCTTCCTCGCCTTCATCTTCCTCAGCTGGTTCTTCACCTGAGATGTTGTGAGGAACAAGGCTGAGCAGGAGGAAGTGGTGGTTGTCTCATGAGGCTGGGAACTGGAGCCTGTGGAGAGAGAGAGGGGGAGAGAGGGTCTCGTTCGCAGTGGCAGGAGGGGTTGGTGGGGGCTGCAGCAGGGGAGCCTGAGCGGGGTCAGGCATTTGATCAAAAATATTGAAAAATAGGTTCAACTCATTTGCCCACTGAAGCCCCCCCCCCTTCTGGGTCTTACCTGGTTGTCCGTGGCCTGAGATGGTCTTCAGGCCCCTCCAGACATCCCTGGCATTGTTCCGCTGAAGTTGTTCCTTCATCCACATCCTGTAGGACTTTTTCCCTCTCGGATCCTCCTTCTCAGCTGACACTGCACTCTCTTCAGCTCGTCCTTGTCGCCTGACACAAAAGCCCTCTTTTTCTCCTTCAGGAGAGCTTTAATGTCCGGTGTGATCCAGGGTTTGTTGTTGGAGAAACATCTTACAGTCCTGGTGGGAATGGTGTTCTCCATGCAGAAGTTAATATAGTCTGTAATTGTGTCTGTTAGACCATTAATGTCCTCACCGTGAGCTTCGCTGAATACCTCCCACACAGTTGTGTTGAAACATTTCTGAAGGCCTCCTCGGCTTCTCCGGACCATCGCTGAACTGTGCGTGTCACAGCTGGCTGCCTGCGACCCAGAGATTTGTACACAGGCAGGAGAGCAACCAAGTTGTGGTCAGCTTTGCCCAGCGGGGTGAGGGGCCGTGATGTGTACGCCTCCTTGGTGTTGGCATAGAAAAGGTCCAATATTTTATTGTCTCTGGTGTGGCAGGTTACATATTGTGTGAATGAAGGCAGAGAGGAGGAAGGAGAAGCATGATTGAAGTCACCAGAGATAAGGAGCAGGGCATTTGGGTGCTGTGTTTGTAGCCTGCTCACAGGTGCAGTCAGTACGTCAAAGGTTGATTTACTAACTACTTCTCATTTCCACGGTGACTCAACTCCAACAGTTGGCAATTTCACAACCACAGAGTACACAATTGTTGGTACATTTATTATACAGCTATTCCAATATAAAATTACGACAAACGTTTGTCAATAATGCATAATTTTGTCAGATGCAGCGATAAGTATAATTGAAAGTTTTTTATTATTATTAATTATAATTATTATTTTTGTATGAACCTCAGACATGATTTTAAACACAACAAAAATTTCTTTCTTTTCACAATACAATATTGTACTCAAAATATGAACATGCAAAGGATCAATGTACAATCATTACATCCCACTGTTGAATGCAGGAAAGTGACACGCTCAACCAATGATTTACGGAGCAATCTCCCCGTCCTGGAGAGGGCACTCCACCCTTTTCCGACTGAGAACCATAGTCTCAGATTTGGAGATGCTGATCTTCATCCCAACCGCTTCACACACGGCTGCGAACTGCTCCAGTGAGAGTTGGAGGTCACGGCTTGAAGAAGCCAACAGTACCACATCATCTAAAAAAAGTAGAGATTCAATACTGAGGCCTCCAAACCGGATCCCCTCATTGCCTTGGCTGCGCCTAAAAATTCTGTCCATAAAAGTTATGAACAGAATCTGTGACAAAGGGCAGGCCTGGCGGAGTCCAACCGTCACTAGAAACGAATCCGACTTACTGCCGGCAATACGGACCGAACTCTGACATCGGTGGTACATAGAGCAAACTGCCCATATAAGGGGGCTTGGTACCCCGTACTCCCGAAGCACGCTCCACAGAACTCCCCCAAGGGACACGGTCGAACACCTTCTCCAAGTCCCCAAAACACATGTGGACTGGTTGGGCGAACTCCCATGCACCCTCAAGGACCCTGTAGAGCAGGGGTAGGCAATTATTTTTCCCTGGGGGCCAAATGGGAAGCAGGAAATATCGTGGAGGGCCGGACTAAAAGTTTGAAATCTACTTTGGTGAAATAATGAAATTACATTGTTTACAGAAGCTAGTAAGAGTATGTGTTGTTACCAGTTAATGAGGGAGGGGGGTTGTTTTACAAAAAACTATTTATTCAGTTAAATTTTGAAAAACAATGGTAAAAGTGCAAATTTGTAACTCTTTTTGGTAACATAAACAATTCAATGCTCTCTGTTCTTAACTTTCTATGATCATAACACAATGTCTTTGTATGATAGTAATAATATAACGCAACATTTTTGTCCCAACTGCCAAAAAAATGCAGAGAAAAATCTAAGTATGTTTCGGTGGGTTTTTTTCATGTTCAGTGAGACGAATCGAGCTTCGCTTGAGCTTCAACAAGTGCATCAAAGTCAGGTTGAATGTTTGAGGTGGAGATGTGAAGCAAACACGACAGATGATCATCAGTAAGAGAGGATCTGTAACGGGATTTGGTAAACTTCATTACTGAGAATGTTTGCTCACATCTATAGGTAGATCCAAAAAGAACCAGCAGCTTCTGAGCATGTTTCCTCATGTTTGGAAATTTCTCCTCCTTAAGCGATGAATACAACTCCAGCAGTGATGCTGACTTAAAGTGTTCTGACAGTACTGTATCTGACTGCAGGTGTATGAGCTCCATCTGAACATCAATGGGTGCATTCTTCACATTGCATGCAAAGGGAGAGGAAATCAGGTGCATTTAATCCTCAATGTTTATCATATCTTTAAATCGTTTTAAAAACTCACTGTACAGGTCTCCTAACACAGATGAGTACCTGCAGAGGTGACGAGCAGATGGTTTGACTTTTTTCAGGGTTTGCATGTGATTGAGAATGTTGTTCTCTAGCTGATTTGAAAGAAACTGCAACTTTCTCATGAAGGCTTTGACCAAGTTATGCATTTCATGAACAAAAAGGCCCTTACCTCGTAGTTTAGTTTTCAGTTCATTCATCAGATCTGTCACATCAACAGCAAATGCTAAATCTGCAATCCAGTCTACATCTGAGCGCTCGGGGATGTTTTTGCCTTTAATCTGACAAAATTCTCGAATCTCTGCTTTTAGGTCCCAAAATCGTTTAAACATGTTGCCCAGACTGAGCCATCTGACAGCTGTATGTTGCATGTTCGTTATCATGCTCTTCTAAAAGAGCAACGAACTGCCTGTGATTCAATGCTCGTGCCCTGATGAAGTTTACTGTTTCAGTTACAACATCAACAATATTGTTAAGTTTTAACACTGACTTGCACAATGCATGTTGATGAATAATACAATGAATAATTGTCAATTTCTGCTCTGCATTAAGTTCAGTCACTTTATCTTGCATCCGTTTCAGAAGTCCAACATTTTTCCCCGTCAGATTTGGACAACCATCAGTGGTGACTCCTAGAAGTCTGTCCCATTTCAGTTCAAGCTTGTCCATGCACGCGTTCACCTCGTTGAACAAATCACTTCCTGTGGTTGTTCCTTCCATTCATTGCACTGCTACCAGCTCCTCCGTAATCGTGAAATCCTGCGTTATTCTTCTGAGAAACACGAGTAATTGTGCCGTGACACGGGCATCACAACTCTCATCCAAAGCCAAGGAGAGACAGTCAAAGCTTCTCACTTTACTTTTTTGCTGAAATTGGAGATTCTCCGCGATGTCCTCCACCCTTCTGGTTACTGTTCGCCTGGACAGCAGGACTTTCACAAATGCTTCTTTTTTCTCCGGACATATTAGCGCTGCGGCGTCCACCAAGGATTCTTTTACAAATTCCCCCTCCAAAAATGGCTTACAGTTCTTAGCTATTTTGTGGGATATCACAAAGCCCGTCCTGGTTGCGTGTAGGTTGGTAAAATAGCCTTGTTGTTTTTCTAGCTTCACTAGCAAATCTTCAGATATCTGCGCTCGCCCAGCCTCAGTCAAATCTCTGTATTTTTCTGCATGCTTGGTCTCGTAATGACGACTCACGTTATATTTTTTAAACCCCGCTCACCACAAACTAAACACACCGGATTACCCCTGACTTCAGTAAATAAATATTTAGAAGTCCATATTCTTTGAAAACCACGGCTTTCGGCATCCACTTTTCGTTTTTTGGCATGGGCAGACATTTTGAAGGCTTACCATTTCAATGACATTGATTGCTAATCACATGGACTCGGCGATAGTACCTGTACGTAAAAGACGCACGCGCATTATGAACTAGTTTCAAAGTAAAAGTGCTGCTGTTTTAGTTCACGCACTTTGCGAAAATTTGGAAGTAGGTTTTATTTCCTTAATTCCTAGCACCTTTTCAGGGGCCGGTAGTAGTTGGTCCGCGGCCCAAAACGCTTTAACAAAATTTTAAAAGTACTGTAGCTTTTATTTTCTTAATTCCCAGCGACTCTTCGCGGGCCAATAAGAGCCGCGGGCCGTAAAATGCCCGGGTCTGCTGTAGAGAGTGTAGAGCTAGTCCACTGTTCCACGGCTAGGGCGAAAACCACACTGCTCCTCCTGGATCTGAGATTCAACTTCCCGACAGACCCTCCTCTCCAGGACCCCTGAGTAGACCTTACCAGGGAGGCTGAGGAGTGTTACTCTTCTATAATTGGAACACACCCTCCGGTCCCCCTTCTTAAAAAGTGGGACCACCACCCCGGTCTGCCAATCCAGAGGCACTGTCCCCGATGTCCACGCAATGTTGTAAAGACATGTCAACCATGCCAGCCCCACAACATCCAGAGGCTTTAGGAACTCCGGGCGGATTGGTTTCCATTTTGTAAAGAGTAATTTTTAAATTATTTCACACAGACTACAAGATAATACAAATTAAGCAATATCAGAAGTGCTATTTTGCACTTTTGGTTGGGCCTGACTGATTTATGATTATTTAATCGCGCATGTGTGTGTGTGTGTGTGTGTGCGTGCGCGCGTGGGGGTGTGTCTTTGTGCGTGTGTGGGGGTGTGCGTGTGTGTGTGTAGTCACAATTATATTTTGGGACCTTAAGCCTTACAGGCAGTTAACAATGCTTTTATTTAAAAGCACAACGATATTAGTTTAAAAGACAACCACTTTGTTGCCATTAGTTATGGTTAAAGTTAAGTTATGTCACTGCAGAAAAACAACGCCAAAGTAGACAGAACACATATAACATTATATATATATATATATATATATATATATATATATATATATATATTGCATTTTTATAGTAGGTAGATCATTTTATCATTTTGCCTTGGTCATTTTATAAGTAGCTCGCATGCTGAAAAAGTGTTAGCACCCCTGGTATACAGGGTAACTGTCAAACAATGCATTTTCAATAAAGACACTTAATGACCCTGTAAATGGGATTACGAGATAGGTTTCTAAATATATTACACAAGTTTGAACATCCTTACACTACAGAGATGAAGGGTTCAGTTTTCAGTTTTTGGGTTTTCCCAGATCCTCCCACATTCCAAAGACATGCATGGTAGGTTGATAAAACACTCTAAATTGTCCCTAGGCATGTGTGAGCGCCGATGGTTGTCTTTGAGTGCCCTCTGTTGGAATTTATCTTTATATCAATGTTAGAATTTAACTTTAACCCAATGTAAACTCAAATAAGTAATCTGACTCCAATTTGCGACCTTACCCAACTCTCACACATCCAACAATATGCGCGCTCGTTCTGCAATAGAAAGGTATCAGGAAGCCGGCATTTTCACGCACGAATGGATTTATTCCCAATACACAGATTTCTACATGGCACCTGGATCCCGAATCCCTCTCAATACAAGTCTACACCTCTCTTGCCACCAGCGAATGTGTTCTACCCCCGAGTTGCCCAGTCCTGATTCATACTATACAACATGCAAAATGGCACAGACAAAGGCATCCTGGCATGATTCTATTGGCTATGTGTATTGCAGTTAACTTTAGCTCGCTCTCATTGGTCTTTCTCCTCCCGCCGAATCCCGTGGCTCCTCCTGCGTGCGATTCCCCGATGGCCGCTCCTTCCCGGAGTCATCTCGTCTCGCTCAGCACCTTGTTTCTAAAACATTCCATTCTTGCACAACCCCCGCAACCAGTTTCGCGCCACCAGTCACACTCTCAGCATTTTACAATATCACATTTTCATACATTGGATGCACCAACATCTAATGAACTATGTTAAGCTCAAACTCTTATATTCCTTTAATAGTCAAAAGTATGAAATCCTTTAAGTGTAACTGAAGTTTAGACCATGCTAATGACCAGACACTCAGAGGAATGCAGGAAGATTAGATCACAGCTGCACCACAGGAGGTGTGAACGAGACCCCTCTGAAACAATGGACTTCCATGCCAGGATCACAAAAGTGGCTCCGAGCAGTATAACCTTTGTTCAGTTTTAAATTGACTGCCATTTACATTATCCTTTACCTCCGATTGGCTGGCAACCAATTCAGGGTGTACCCTACCTACAGCCCGAAGACAGCTGGGATAGGCTCCAGCACCCCCCAGTGACCCTTGTGAGGAGAAGCGGCTTAGATAAATGCTGGAATAAGAGCTGTATCCGTCCAGTGGAGGTCTGAATCCTGATTAGAATTTAGAAAGTCAGGATGGATGGATAGATGGATGTTTGAATAAAATTGCTGAAAATACTTGCAAACAAGAGACCTATGTCGTTGTAAATTGTGGTGACATATTGTCTAAATGTTTTGCACCATTTCAGTTAACAAGATTTTCTTGCCGGCTTGGCTAAAACAATGTCCAGTCTTGAGTTTCTGGCCTCTGTCTCTCACAAAAAATAAGAAATTGAGCACCTTTGTGTAAGTAGCTAGCTGGCGCAACTGCAAGTTACTGACTTACTTACTTTATATACTTGGCCCATTTCTACCACTACAACATTCTATTATCTAGTTCCCCTTGTGTACTTCCTGAAAAGGCATCTTCCCTAAATGAAGCAATTTACACTAGGGCTCAGAGTTATTTTAATTTCCAAATGTTATGGAATGAATGGATGGATTAGTGTATATTCTGTTATTTAGACTACCATAGTATACTGGAACGCAAAACATTGTGTGTATATGCTGTAAGTAGTGTAATGTTTTGGGTTATAATAACGACAGACTCTGCTTTTCAACACCGGCGTTCGTGTGCCAACTTTTATTGCTTCTCATATAACTTCCGCATTGCCTTCGTGTGCATGCTTACATCACTAGGTAGTGGGAGTGCAACATGCCAAAATACTACAAGTAGCAGGAAGTATGTGCTTAAAACATTTTTTCCTCTGTGTGACAATTTCTTAATCTCACTTTACAAGGACTTTAAAGAAAATCTTCCCAATATTGCAACCACAAGCGGAAACCAAGAGCTTTAACATAAATGTTGTGCTATGAGCTACATTTTGGCATTTATTTTTAATGTTGCTAACCTGAAACATGAAAGAAGCTACAGTACTAATTTTTCTAGTAATTTAATCTTTTGTGCCTACAGTGTTTCTTTTTTATTCTCACATAAAATGGTTTTATTATATTTCCACGATAATCCCTTAATTACAACTAATCTGAGTTACTATTTAGTCTGGCCTTGAATATTTCTTGGTAAACATTAATCTCTTTTTTAAACGTAACATTGCAACAATTTAAGACATGCATGGATCTACTTAATAGCATGTGCGAATAAGAATGATGAAAATCAAGACGACTGTCATAATGGTCAGAGCTGAAAATAAAAAGATAAGACCAGCAAAGACAGGATCAGTCAATGGGAGGACTTCATTCACCTCAGAGGGGATCATATTGGAGCTACTAAGCATGTAGCCCAAACTCCAACCTACTCTGGTGTTCTTCACCTGAATAGAAAATAAAAATAAATAAAGAGCAAATATTATGTCCCGTTAAATGCTGTAGCTGTTAATCATTCAATAGAACTTTCCTGGGTTGTACCGTATTTTCGCGACCATAAGGCGCACTTTAAAGTCCCAAATCTTCCCCAAAACAAACGGGGCGACTTGTAATGCGACACGCCTATTATATAGACTGAGCATATTATATAGACTGAGCAACTCGCTCGACCATTGGGCATATTCCCCTTGGGGTATTTCAGAGTGCATGTTAGCACACCCTGCTGGCCAAAGTCTGATACATCTATGCTTCAAATTGACTGTGACAAATACTTTATGTGAATACGGTTTTTCTGATGGTGCAGGAGAAAGCTGGACAAAAGGGCAGCTGCCACGATGTCGTAGTCTGTCTTATCATTCATGTTATTGCAAGCAAGAAACATCACAGGTTTAGACAACAGACTACAAAAAAAATAAATAAAAACACACTGCCCAAAGCACACCACTCACATCTCTCTAAACAGCCATGTGATTGGCTGAGGCGGAATGGCATTGCTGTAATCTTTTTGTTATTTTTATTTCTTTTGGGGATATGAATGGCATGAGAGATACATGTTTTGTGTTAATTTTATTTCTCTGTTTCATTGTTTGCCTGAATGCTGAGATATTTTCGGTTTTGATTTGAAACCGTCACTCTAAGGTGACCAGTGAAATCCCTCCCCAGACGTTGCAGATTAGATGGGTTGCCATGACATCGCTCGTTGGTTTGAGGTGCTTCTACTGGCAGCAATCCCTTATTTGCATGTGCGAGCTAGTATGCGCGCGCTAGTATGCGCGCGCTAGCATGCGCGCGCTAGCATGCGCGCGCTAGCATGCGCGCGCTAGCATGCGCGCGCTAGCATGCGCGCGCTAGCATGCGCGCGCTAGCATGCGCGCGCTAGCATGCGCAAGCTAGCATGCGCAAGCTAGCATGCGCAAGCTAGCATGCGCAAGCTAGCATGCGCAAGCTAGCATGCGCAAGCTAGCATGCGCAAGCTAGCATGCGGGCACTATCATGTGCCTCATAGTGTGGCGCGCCCAGTCTAAGTATTAAATACAGCAATAGCACCCTCAACTGGCGCTGCACCCTTTGATACAGCGCGTGTTTTGGCCGCAAAAATACGGTAAATAAAAAAGTTGTAATGTTCCGGCTCAAAGCAGAAAATCTAAATCTCCATTACGATTCCCGTAATGAATTCAAGTGTGTCTGTTTGTAACAGTTACCAGAAAGCCTGCCAGACACTCAAAGGCAATGAAGCACTCAAAGAGTCTCTTATTAGTTGGCTTGTTATTTGGGAAGTCTGCCAGCTGTTAAGGAGCATTGCTTGTGTGTGCGCTGCTATGCATGTAAAAAGGGCCAACTACTATGTTTAGTGTTGTATCACACATAAGGAAATCCCTTCATTGGAGGGAGCCTCTTTGCAGAAAAAAAATATATAATAGTGCCATATCCTTGAGGCAATCTGAAGCGAAACGCTTCCTGCCTTTCAAATTTTCAATGCAGATGATTAGCATGTAATCTTTCATCTGGGTGGCACCACTAATAATGTATCTAGAACAGCTAACGGCAAGTGGTGACGGCAAAAGCACATAATTTCTCATCCAGTCAGTTAAAATCTCATCTCACATACTTTGTTGTATGTCTTTGCACACATACAATGAATACTACATACATAAAATATACCGATTGGGATGTTTTTATATTCATTGAACTCACCTCATTTTGAAAGTGAATGTCTTTCCACGTGTTTGTGTCAAATTTATAACCGCTGGTCAGCAAAGTGAAGATGTAATGAGTTGCAAAGCAATAGGTGCGAAGATATTTGTCTAAAACCCATGTCTTTTGCTTCTTCAGCTAAAAAGGAAAGAAGGAATTTGAAAGTGTTATTTTGTGATTAGGATGAAAAATGTTGCATATCATAGTTAAATGTCTTTGTTACAAATGGATTCTGTAATGTTTGGCATTTGCACATACTGTACCTGTCACAGAGACTGACCCTGAAGTTGCACAATTTGTGTTTCAACCAAGAAATTATGTATCTCAAACCGATGAAACTTGAGTAAAAACCTCTGTGTACCTCATGAGTGCAACAAGCAAGAGTGGACTAATGTTGCATGGTATACTTTTTGTTTAGATTTCTGTGCTTGTTTTTCAACAAGCCTCAAAGTAAATAATTTAAAGCAAACACACATTTAAACAGAATCTCATGTCACCATAAACTATGTTACATTTTATAAGGTACCAAAGTAAAAGTTCAAATTCCACATAGGAGAGACAGAGCCAAAATTCAAACACAGAACCTTTCAACTGTTAGAAAGACGTGATAACCATTTCACCAACTTGCAGCCTCAGCTGTTTTCAATACAATACAATACAACTTGATTTAGGCAGTTTCATTTATATACTGTAGCACATTTCATACTCAAAGCAAGTCAATGTGAGTCACAAACAAATACACACCTACAAGCATTTACCAATACATCAGTTTGTGGCATTCCGAAGTAAAGCAGAGAAAACTAAAGTACCTTGCAAATAAAATTACCAGAATGTGCAGTGACATCATTTAAACTCATTAATTGTAAACTTTAAAATCATTTTAATGTAAAGAAAATAAATAACAGTGGGTTTCTAAAAAAAAAAAAACTGAAAAATTATTTTAAATTGTTTAAAAGACCTTAATCAAAGGTGAGGGGGAAAAAGCAGTTTTAAACCTGGAAAAGCTTTTACACTTGGGGCTGACTTAACTTCTTTTGGCATTTTATTCCATTTCAGTACAGGATAACAGCTAAATTCAGCTTCATCTCGTTTTCTCTGAATTATAGGTTCCACTACTTGACCCAAGTTGTAATTCTTTTGTTGTGGTCAGAACCTGAGCTGAAGCATTCCGAATGAGCTGCAGCTCTATGATGCTCTTATGGGGGGTCCATTAAGAAGACTGTTACAATAATAAAGACGACTGGGGATAAAAAAAAATGCATATGTTTGTCCTGGTCTGCGTGGAGCATACAACCTTTCAATCTGGTTGTTTTTCAGCTGTTAAAAGGCTGTTCTAGTGATTGATTTCACATGACTGCTGAAAGTTAAGTTAAATCAGCACCTGAAGATTTCTAAATTAGTCTTTGGGTTCTAAAGACAGTAACTCTGGGTTATTTTATTTTCATTGCCAAAAACAATTTCCTCCATTTTGTTTTGGTTTAACTGAAGGACATTTTGTATCATCCATTTGTTAATTTGCTCAAGAATTGGCTACATGGTTTGAGCGGGTCTTTACAAGTCTTTACGACCTTAGCATTTGTTAGCATTGTATGCTAGTGGACTTTAGTTTGCTAATTAGGCAAATTGTGTTAGCTCACCTCTGTTGTATTATCTATCCTTAGTCAAAATGCATGTTTTATAAGATAATTAATGCTCTAAGCTTAAATAAATACTTTATGTTGCAATGATTTTTATTTTATTTCTTTACATTTTAACATCGACGTATGCTAGATGCAAGATGCAAGATATTTGAGGAGTGTTTTAAAATAATAAATAATATTCCCTTTATTAGTCCCACAATGGGGAAATTCGAGATTCGAACCCAGGTCTCCTGGGCAGACTGGGTCGTGAACGCGGCGCCTTAGACCACTCGGTCATCCTGAATTGTTCTGTGTAACTTTGTCTGCGTTTGTGCTTATGCAACAAGTGAAAATGTGAAATAAGGAGGTCAAATAAAGTGCTCATTCATTTTCATTTAAAAACAATATTACTTCGAACTACACTCAAACCTAGCGAATCATTTCCTGAATCAGTAACGTGGTACACCCGCTTCGTGGTGCTTCAAACGTCACCACGTACGTCACCAACATGCGCATCGACTCGCCGTTCATGAACCACTCTTCTCCATTACTACATCCAGTTGATCAGGGCCATAATCTCCATAGCAGCACCTCACCTTGGCCGTTGTCCAAGATGGCAGCGCGCATGGACGCAGCGGCGAACAGCTCTCCCTCCCAGTGCTCCTTATTGCTTTTTATTAGTGTTTGCTTGCTCTTATTGGCACCAACTAAGGCACAGCATCGATATACCCGCCAGGACATCGTGGACATTGGATATCGATGCGAAATAACCATCACAGAGGAATTTTGCTATGATCGCAAAATTCCGGACGAACTGGCGAGGCCGCCCGGCTCACCGTGGCTTGTCATCGGGACCGGGAGGCGGCGCAGGCGACGCAGAGAGAGGAAGCAGAAGCGGGGCTGCAGGTCCGGTGTCTTGCTACGGCTGCGACGGCGGCCCCACAGGCAACCACTGCCGAGTCTCTACCTCACCAACGCCAGATCCGTGGTCCACAAAATCGACGAGCTGGGATTACTAATCCTGGGAAACCGCTATGTGCGAGACAGCAGTGTGATCGTCGTAACGGAATCCTGGCTGCACGCCGACGTCCCCGACGCTAGCATCCAGCTGACTGGGCGCTCGCTACATCGCGCGGATCGGACGAGGGCCACCGGTAAGAGAAGGGGTGGGGGGCTCTGTGTTTACGTGCATGAGAACTGGTGCGGCGATAGCACGATCGTCGAGAAGCACTCTTCCCCCGACATCGAGTTCATGTCCGTTAAATGCCGGCCTTATTTTCTCCCGAGGGAGCTAACGGTAGTGATCGTCACAGCTGTTTACATCCCTCCCGACGCTAGCACTAGCACGGCGCTCTCGCTGCTCGCGTGCGTCATGAATAAACATCAGCGGGCCCACCCTGATGGCGTTCATATAGTAGTGGGAGACTTTAATAAGGCCAATTTAAAGACTGTACTCCCAGAGTTTCACCAGCATGTCAAGTGCCCAACGAGGGGAGACAACACTCTCGACCATGTGTACTCGAACATCAAGCACGCATACAGGGCCCTCCCACTCGCCCCCCTCGGCCAGTCAGACCACCTGTCCTTGCAGCTCGCACCTGCGTACACCCCTCTCAGGCACAGATCCAGGCCCACCACAAAGACTGTGAAAACCTGGCGTGATGACGCCATGAATGAATTTCAGGACTGCTTTCAAGACACCAACTGGGACCTCTTTGATCATCAGGACCTTGATGTCTACACGCACTGTGTACTGGACTACATCAAGTTCTGCATGGAAACTGTGTCCCTACACAGGACCATACGGACCTTCCCAAATGCGAAGCCCTGGATGTCCAGCAGGGTCCGCTCTCTCCTTAAGGCCCGTGACGCTGCCTTCAGGTCGGGCGACAAAGCCCAGTACAGGGTGGCTCGTGCTGACCTGAGCAGAGGCATCAAGCTAGCCAAGGCAATCTACAAGGGGAGGCTGGAGGCCCACCTTGCCAGCAACAGACCACGGGAGGTGTGGCAGGGTCTACGGAGCATCACCAACTTCCGTGGCAGCAGCACGACCTCTGTAGACCCGAGTGCATCGCTGGCAGAGGAGCTTAACTGCTTCTTCGCTCGCTTTGACTCGCCCCAACCGTCACACCCCTGCACCTCATGCTGCAACTCCCCCCCACTCACCGTAGAGGAACACGATGTGAGGCGCGCGCTCCTGGCTGTTAACCCCAGGAAAGCTACTGGACCCGACAGAATACCGGGCAAGGTCCTCAGAGCATGTGCCCACCAACTGTCACATGTTTTCTGCAGGATCTTCAACCGCTCCCTGGCTCAAGCAGTCATCCCCTCCTGCTTGAAAACTTCCACCATTATTCCTGTCCCCAAAAAGTCACCCGCCGTCCACCCGAATGACTACCGTCCTGTTGCTCTCACACCAGTCATCATGAAGTGCTTCGAGAGGCTGGTTCTCCAGCACATCAGAGACTGCCTTCCTCCCACTCTGGACCCCTACCAGTTTGCATACCAGGCTAACAGATCCACTGAGGACGCCATCAACACTGTTCTGCATGTTGTGCTGGGCCACCTGGAACAACAGCAGAGCTATGCAAGGGTGCTCTTTGTGGACTACAGCTCGGCATTCAACACGATCATCCCAGACATCCTCGTCGCCAAACTGGACATTTTCGGCCTCCCTGCCCTCACACGCATCTGGATTAAGGACTTTCTGACCAACAGACCCCAGACTGTGTTGCTCTGCCCCTACACGTCCTCCACCCGCACGCTGAGCACCGGTTCCCCTCAAGGATGCGTGCTGAGCCCTCTCCTATACGCCCTCTACACCTACGACTGCAGCCCGGCCCACGGCAACAACACCATCGTCAAGTTTGCTGACGACACGACAGTGGTCGGTCTGATCTCGGAAGGTGACGAGACAGCCTACAGAGAGGAGGTAAAGAGGCTGACGGCTTGGTGCGAAGACAACAGACTGCAACTCAACACTGCAAAAACAAAGGAGATCGTCGTCGACTTCAGGAGGAACAAGACGGTACCGCCCCCCCTCTGCATCGAAGGCGTGTGTGTGGAGAGGGTCCACACGTTCAAGTTCCTGGGAGTACAGATCTCCGATGACCTTTCTTGGACTCACAACACCACAGCAGTGGTAAAGAAGGTCCACCAGCGTCTGCACTTCCTGAGAGTCCTCAGGAAATTCAACCTGGGCAGGAAGCTGCTGCTGGCCTTCTACCACTCGTCCATCGAGAGCCTGTTGACGTACTGTGTCTCCACCTGGTACAGCGGCTGCACTGAGGCGGACAGAGTGAGGCTCCAGAGGACAGTCAAAACAGCGCAAAGGATTATTGGCTGCCCTCTCCCCTCACTGTCGGACAAAGTGCCCACCAGATGTCGCATGTTTTTTGCAGGATTTTCAACCTATCCCAGGCTCAAGCAGTCATCCCCTCCTGCTTTTAAACTTCCACCATCATTCCTGTCCCCAAAAGGTTACCCACACCCCCCCCAGAATTCCTACCGTCCTGTTGCTCTCACACCAGTCATCAAGAAGTGCCTTCCTCCCACACTGGACCCCTACCAGTTTGCATACTGGACTAACAGATCCACTGAGGAAGCCATCGACACTGCTCTGCATGTTGTGCTGGGCCACCTGGAACAACAGCAGACTCTATCTCACACAGAGGATCAGCGACGGGTTCCAACAAGCCCGCCCGCAACGGGGAGTCATGGCCCTGTTGAACTACAGCAAGGCCTACGACAGGGTATGGCGCGAGGACCTTCTACTGTCCGCTCTGGAACTCGGAGTACCGGGGCGGATGGTCCGTTGGGTCAGGAGCCTCCTCACGAACCGGCGAGCTAGGGTGCAGATCAACGGGGAACGCGGGAAATCCTTGCTCTTCCGGCAGGGTTTACCCCAGGGCTCCGTCCTCGCCCCCCTCCTCTTCCTGTTCTACATCAACAGCCTCCGGTCTGTCATCCCGGAAGGCGTCGACCTCGCACTATACGCAGACGACGTGTCGTTGCTATCGCAGAAGAACACTAAGGAGGAGGCGGAAGCCGCTCTCCAGACGGCGGTGAACGCGGTGGGGGAATGGAGTCGGACAAAGAAGATGGCGTTCAACGCCACCAAGAGCGAGGTGGCCTTCTTCTCAACGAACTCCCACGAGGCCTCCTGGTCTCCCACGATCTCCCTCAACGGCTCACCCCTCAGCCACAACCCCACCCCGAAGTTCCTCGGTGTAACCCTGGACCGAACGCTCAGCTTTGGCCCCCATGTGAAAGCGGTGACATCCAAAGTCCTCTCCCGCAACCGCATACTGGCCTGTCTGAGTGGGTCGATATTTGGCTGGCGCAGACAGCCTGCGCTCCGTCTTCACCGCCCTCCAACGCAGTGTGATGGACTACGCGGCTCCTGCGTGGCAACCCTTCCTCTCCGACACTCGTCGAGCCGACCTGGAACGAGCGCAGAACTCAGTGCTGCGCCTAGTGACAGGACAACTCCGCTCATCACCGATTGAAGCCCTTCAGCTCGAAGCTGGTGGAAGCAGCTATAAGACGCACTCGCACCAACTCACGGCCATCGCCTACGAGAAAGCCGCACGACTGCCGTCCACACACCCGAGGTCCCAGATCCTGACTGCGAACGTGAGGCATCGGCTACAACGCTCCAGTTGCCGACTTGAGGCCAATAAACTTTCCACGACGCTCCCAGCTGGGCTGTCGGCAAGAGCCTCCCTCCAAGTCCCAGTGGAATGCCCATGGTTGAACGACTTCGGGCTCTGGACGGTGTCAACCTCCATCGGGATGACCACAAAACAAGACGCTCCATCTGTCCTGCGCAACTTGGCCACTGCGGCCATTCGTGCCACCGAGCCGGAGCTGACCATTTACACGGATGGCTCTGCTACGGAAGGCGTCTCGAATGGAGGAGCAGCAATGATTGTCGCCTCTGGGAACCCAGCTGACGTCCAACCAACGACGGTGCTTATGCGAAGGGGCGCCGAGTTCACGTCGTCCTACGAAGAAGAGAGGGAAGCTATGACGATGGCCCTCGAGTGGCTCGTTCACTCAAACGCCCACACGAAGGTGACAATCTGCTCCGACAGTCAATCCCTTCTGCAGGCCATCTCGAGCCGCGCCGCAGACACCGCCCACATCCGGCAACTGCTGAATGCGCGCCCTGGCAAGACCTCTCTTCTTTGGATCCCGGGCCACTGCGGTCTGCCCGGCAACGAACTCGCCGACACCCGAGCCAAAGAGGCCGCCTCCAACCACTCCGAAGCCTTCCGCCCTGTATCGTTTCGCGCAGCCGCGACAACTATCAAACGCCGCATCCGTGACGACCCCCCTAAGCACGAGCGGACCGCAGCCGCCTATGAAGGGTTCTGTTGGCGCGCAGACAGCTCCGCTGCTCAATCAAGGCAGGACGCCGTCCTCATTGCTCGGCTCCGTGCGGGCCACCACCCCAAGCTCCGGGGTTACGAGCACCTCCTTTGCCCTACAGCCGACCCCACATGTCCACTATGTGGAGGGGAGCCGCAGACAGTCCAGCACTGGCTCCTGCGGTGCCCCCGACTCATCCCCCTTCGGCAGAAGATTTTCGGCGATGCACCTCCTCCTTACAACGTCCTCTCCACTGAGACGCAGAAGGTGATTGCGCTAGCTGGGCAATCCTTGCTCTGAGGTCCCGCCCAGGCGCTAGCCCAACAACAACAACAACAACAACAACAACAGCAGAGCTATGCCAGGACGCTCTTTGTGGACTCCATTTAATACAATCATCCCAGACATCCTCATCACCAAACTGGACATTCTCTCCCTCCCTACCCTCACATGCACCCGGATTAAGGACTTTCTGACGTACAGACTCCAGACAGTGAAGCTCGGCCCTTACGCATCCTCCACCCAAACGCTGAGCACCGGTTCCCCTCAAGGATGCGTGCTGAGCCCTCGCCTGTACGCTCTCTACACCTATGACTGAAGCCCGGCCCAAGGAAACACACCATCGGTAAATTTGCTGACGATACGACAGTGGTCGGTTAGATCTCAAAAGGAGATGAGACAGCTTACAGGGAGGAGGTCCAGAGAGTATCGGCTTGGTGTGAGGACAACAATCTACAGCTGAACACTGCAAAAACAAAGGAGGTCGTCATCGACTTCAGGAGGAACAAGACTGTGCCACCCTACCTCTACATCAAAGGCGAGTGTGTGGAGAGGGTCCACACATTCAGGTTCCTGGGAGTACTGATCTCCGATGACCTCCCCACCACAGCAGTGATAAAGAAGGTCCATCAGCGTCTGCACTTCCCGAGGGTCCTCAGGAAATTCAACCTGGACAGCAAGCTGCTGCTGGCCTTCCACCACTCATCCATCGAGAGCCTGCTGACTTACTGAGTCTCCACCCGGTACGACAGTTGCACTAAGGCAGACAGAGTGAGGCTCCAGAGGACAGTCAAAACAGCGCAGAGAATTATTGGGCACCTATCGGACAGCTACACCACCCAGTGCCTCAGCAGGGCTCACAAGATCATCTAAAACAATACTCACGCGAGCTCACACCACTTTGACTTGTTGTCCTCTGGCAGGCGAAACAGGTGCATCAAGACGAAGACAGACTGAAAAAGAGTTTCTTCCCAAGAGCCATGTCTATTCTGAACTCTCGCACTGAACTACCCTTAACTTGTAGAACTGCAACATAATGTTTTATTTATTTCATTTCATATTTATTTTCCATTTGATTATTTAATTTTTAATTAATGTAAGTGATATATTTAATTAAATTATTGTTACATTGCACTGGAGAGGGGAGCTCTCCAATCTCATTCTACACTAAATACAATGATGGCAGGGCAATTTGATTCTGATGTCATGAAGGAGTTTGTGGTATTCACCAATGGAGATGGGAGACATATTGCTTCTAGTCTTGTTGCTCATAGCAGTCTTGTACTAATTAGCAGGCCGTGCTCACGTTATTGTGAGGAGGAAATTGATGAAAACATTTTGACAAAATGGCCCTTGCAATAAAAAAGAAAATGATATGAAAAAAACTTTGACATAAAAAGTATCCAGAAGTCAAGAGAGAGAAAAACAAAACCATTATCAGTTGAAATAATGCAAGAAAAGAATCAAACTAAGCTAAATGTTAGCTAAATGGTGGTTGAATACATTTTAAAACATTTGTTCTCACCTCAACTTTCCTTAAGAAAGCACTTGCTTATACTTATAGACAGAAAGGTGACCGCTGTGATGTCCCTATATCAATTTAAGAAATTATTCTTTTCCACTCTTAATATTGCTACTTATTATGGCTTGAGCGGTGTCCACTATGAGCTACCTATTGTTATCTAGAAATTATGATAATTAGAGCCTGAACAGCGACTTGCTTATCAATTTCAATTTTGTGTTATTTACTGACTTTATTCACTTTTATTTCTTACTATCTAATGGTTCCATTCATTGGTCAAAAATGTTTGTAGTTTTAATAACTTAATAACTTAGAGCCATACCCTAAGGCCAAAAGGAAGTCTGCCATTTTTAACCCTTAGATCTAAGCTTTGTTACAGCTCCAGCTGTTGTGAAATGCGCGATATAAATTAAGTTGTATTGTATTGCAATGGGGCGGCATGGTGGCCTCACAGTGCAGAGGTTGCGGGATTGATTCTGAGTCGGCCTTCCGATGTGGAGTTTGCATGTTCTCCCTGAGAATGATATGAGCACGGATGGTTGTTCGTCGATGTGTGCCCTGTGATTGGCTGGCAACCAGTTCAGGGTGTACCCCGCCCACTGCCCGGAACTTACCTTACTCCAAGGCGCATTACATAACTGAATGATTGAGGTGTTGAATTCATCATACTCTGATGGCCTGATGGTATTGGTTGCTTCGTTCATCAACAAAGCTCGTGCGACATAGAAATAGCCTGCGTATGCCTTCAAGACACAAAAGAAATAACACCAACATAGATGAAAAAAAGTGGAAATGTCTCAGTTGACGTAAAAATGTTATGTCAAAATTGAAGGCTTTATGACATCAAAGTCGGGATATCATAAACAAGGGGGGGTCTCTCAGTCGGGAAGGCGTGGTGGGGCAGTTCACTGGTCTATTGTCTAAGATTTCAAAGGTCACACAGTAGTCTGCCTTGAGCTCACAAACCACTGTATGACGCTAAGAAGAGAAAAGATCAAGGTTTGTTTTAGACAAAACAAAACAAGTGTTTCACCCTTGTACAATACAATACCATACAACTTTATTCATATAGCACATTTCACAACTGATGGAGATGTATCAAAGCGCTTTCCATATGGTGTAATATAAATGAGCAGGATATTCGAACACACGCCCTGCGATTGGTTGGCAACCAGTTCAGGGTGTCCTCCGCCTGCTGCCCGAAGACAGCTGGGCTAGGCTCCAGCACCCCCGGCGACCCTGGTGAGGAGAATCGGTATAGATAAAGGATAGATTAGATCACATTGCAGAGGTCGTAGGGATCGATTCCGACTCCGGCCTTTCCTGTGTGGAGTTTGCATGTTCTCCCTGTGCCTGCGTGGGTTTTCTCCAGGTACTCCAGTTTCCTCCCACATTCCAAAGACATGCATGGTAGGTTGATTGAACACTCTAAATTGTCCCTAGGTGTGAGCGCAGATGGTTGTTTGTCTCGGTGTGCCTTGCGATTGGCTGGCAACCAATTCAGGGTGTCCCCCTACTGCCCGAAGACAGCTGGGATAGGCTCTAGCACCCTTGTGACCCTCGTAAGAAGAAGCGGATATGGATGGATTGGATATATGGATAGAACACAAATTAAAACATATAAATACCGGAGATACCAGAAAAACAGCAGAACAACGACAGTCTAATGTTGTGCCGAAAACTACAGAACAAATATGTGTCTTCAAACAAGTTTTAAAAATCCTAACTGGATTAAGGCTTGAGACTTGCTGGTCATGTTTTTCGGGGGAGGGATTCTGAGGCTGGAGGAGGTGTGAGGTTTTCCCATGAAAGGTGGGGGGTCTTGTATTGTCCTCTCCCTGCAATTGGCTGGAAACCTGTTCAGGGTGTACCCTGCCTTCTGCCCGAAGATAGCTGGGTTGGCTCCAGCACCCCCCACGACCCTTGTGAGGACAAGCGGTACAGATAATGGATGGATGGATACACCAAATAAAAAATTGTCATGATTTGTGTTATGTATCATTACTTTACTTGTGGCACAAAAACATTTAATTTGGCATTTTTCACACTCTGTCTTTAAATCTGCCACTCCAGAGAGCAGCCGCCAGATTTTCCACACTCTTCCTGCCGGTCTTTTCTGTGATGTCTTTGATGAGCTTTGTATTCCCTTTTCAAACATGGAGGAGCTCAGCTCTTGGTTCCTCTCATCGCATACTATTCTGGATTTATTGGCTTCCTTAAAAACTGTGCTGTCAAAAGCTAGACTCTAGCCTCTTTTAATGACAGAACTCACGCAGCTAAACAGGAGTGCAGAAAAGGCAAATGCGCGTGGAAAATAGCTGCAAATCTCTTATCAAATCTGAAAAGACTGCTGGCGTAATGACCAGATTACAGTTAAAGAGGCCAAAAGAGAACAACACTCTAACCTTCACAACCCACATGTACAATTTAAAACTATTGATTCTGTTCTCAAACTACCTTAGCTTATTTGCTCAGACTCTCCCCCTGAAATGTGTAATAGATTCCTGAAATCTTTCATTGATTCCTTCTGCTCGGACTGCAAAGACCACAGTTGATCCCTCTGTCCATGTCCAGTGTTCAGCAGAGAATTTGGTTTGCCAGACTAAGCCATCTGGCTCCCCTTATGACCATGTTCCTCCTCATTTCTTTAAACTAGAACAACCTAAAGACTGTTATTTGACAATTCTAACTACTGATATTGAAGTTCTGTCCATTGACACCACAGCTTTTATCGAATACTCTACATCAAGTTGTGAAAAGGAGCTTTTGTTGTGGAAATGAGGCAATTACTTGCACACAAATTGGTTGGGAGTGGGGGTTACACCAACCCAACACATTTACTTTGAATGACTTACTACTTGGATTGCTAGTCAACAACTCGGATGAAATCAACACGTTTTTTCTGTTCTGGTTGAACTAAAAAAGTGTGCAACTGCCTGGCAGAAGGAATGGAATTTCAAGTCATTCCTATCACATTTTGTTTCTTTTTAGGAATACACCATGAACAAAATTACAAATACAAGAAACCTATCAACTCTATAAAATGGCTGCTTAGCACTTGTTTGTTTGTCAAGTGATTCCGCTTGCCTAATTGGATCCTATCCCTGACATTGGGGAACTTTTTGAGCATATCATTATTAACTTTGTGGGACCCTTTCCAAAAACATGGGCAGGAAATCAGTATAAACTCACTGTGCTGCTACACGTTGTACGGAGGCAGTCCTGTTACGTTCCTTGAGAGCTCGCCTCATTGTCAAAGAGCTAGTTAAATTCTTTCCAATTTTTTGGTTCCGGAAAGGTGTCCGGAGTGACCGGGGTTTCAGATTTCATGTCCAAGATCTTTGCCAGGGTTATGTCCGAGTTTAATGTGGCGCGTCACACATCCAGTGCCGACCATCCAGAGTGCCAAGGTGCCTTGGAAAGTTTTCATCAAACTTTGAAAACTTTGCTTTGTAAATTCTACAATGAGTCAGATTGGGAGTGGGATGAGGGCTTGCTATTATTCATGTTCGCAGTGAAGGAAAGGATACAGGAGTCTATTGGGTTTTCCCCAGCCGATTTTGCTTTTGGCCATACGGTGTGGGGACCATTGAACTTGCTTCACGAGAAATGGGTCAGAGACAAGTCTCTAACCTGCTGGACTAAGTTTGTTGCAAGAGTGACTTCATCATGTGTGTCGCTTGCATTGCTTTCCATCGCCCAAAACAGGATGAAAACACTGGTTTTATTGCCTTTTGTTGGGTCAGCCCTACAGGCATAATTTTCAGGGCTGTTTCTGGTTGATCGTCAGCTTAGGGAAACTAATTATATAAGTCAAACTCCAAAGAGGAAGAAAAAAAAGAGAATGTGCCACATTAGCATGCATAAAAGGATATATTTGTCGTGAAAGGAGTGGTGATTGTTCTCTCCTGTTGCGCTGTGGCTGTTGTCAACCCGCCCACCCCCACATACATATTGTGCCTGTGACAACGGGCTTGATGCGAAATTCCGTACATTTGGAGCATCTTCCAACATTGGCCAGGGATGACTGACATTTGCAGCCTCAATAAAGACTATTTACCTCATTCTGGTGACATTACCACCCAAACCAATGTACTTAAGCAGGACATTGATATGGAAAATCACAAGCCTCTGAAACAACGCATCTATAGTGTCCGCCCAGCAAAACGAGCTGTAATGAGGAAGAAATGCGATATCTTCTTGATAATGGTTTTGTGATTCCAAGTTGTAGCCTTTGAAGTTCTGCCTCACTCCTCGCACTGAAGTCTGATCAAACACCGCAGGGGGCAGTGCAGTTGTAGGAGGATCAACATGGAGTTAATCCCCCGGTATGTTATTTCTCCCGAAAAAAATCATAAACACCAGTTGCACTAAAGTTGGATTGTATTGTATTGTATAGTATCATCAAGAAAGAAGCTTTGGTTCTTCTTTTGGCATTGCAACATTTTGAGGTGTACCTCAGCTCTTGCTTGTCTGACCACAACCCACTTCTGTTTTTGAATCATGCAGAACAAGAAACAATGTTTGATGCGTTGGTCACTCTTGGTCCAAGATTTTAACATCGAAATCCGGTAATGCAAAAGGGGCTAGAAAATGTCATCTCATTCTCCCTGAATTAAACATTTTTGGGGGAAGGAGTTATGACTGTAGTCATTTGTTTAGTATTTTTTTTTGTTGTGAATATTATGATAGGTTTTTCAGTGTGTGTGTTTGTGGACATCCAAGTTTGCGTGTATCTCCAGATTGCCAGATTGAACTGCTGTTTGACTGGTGCAGAAGAGTGCCACTGTGGGATTGGTCAGCGCCATGGATTTTTTAAAAATCATACAGCGCTGGCAGTCTCTCTCTCTCTCCCTCCCTCTTTCTCTCTCTCTCATTCTCTCACTCGCCGAGCCTTCCGTCTTCTAACTCGGCCAAATAACCTTTTGAGGGCCTACAACCGTGTTGGGACTATCCGTGAATGACTGGTAGGAGGGAGAAGCCTTTTTTATTGTTCCCATTTTCAGCCTTTTTTATTGTTCCCATTTTTTCATATTTATTAGTTGGGAGGTAGGAGTTTGTCTTTGATGTGTTTTATTTTGGTAGACAAAATATAAGACTCATAGATTATTTTGGTTTGTTGAATTGGTATATTTCTCCCTCCGAAGTCAGACTAAACATTGTCAAAAATAGTTTTCGTGCATGTTACGGCATTTGGCTTGGGCCCACCTACATCTCTACTCCCCTTTCTTTCTGTTTTTGACTCTTGTACCTTTTGTTTACATAAGTAAATGCTTGTTCCATGTTGGCGGACCGATTTCCCATTGATTCCTCATTGGTGGATCTCCAATGTGGGATAAGGACAAAGGGAGTGACGAGCTAAGGATTGACACCAAAGAATGGTGACTTGATAACATCTCCATTCTTACCCAGACTGGCATAGAACCATCTTCATCATGCAACCAATACAAAACATTCTGTATATTGACCGCCCAATAATACTGTCTGAAATTGGGCAAGGAAAGGCCACCATTGCTCTTTGCTCTTCCAACAAGGATAAGAAGTTTAGTTTTATCATTTCAGGTATAGAGGGAGAGAAAAAACCCCCAAGATATTGAAATCGAGTTTCTACCCACTTAAAAGGTACAAATGATTGAGAAAGTTCCTTGGCCGAAGAATTGAGAGGGAGCAGCTCACTTTTTTGATAGTTAAGTTTGTAGCCAAAAAGTGTGCCATATTGGTCCAATATCTCAGAAAGCATAGGAAGTGAAGTATGAGGATTTGAGCTATAAAAAAAAAATCAACATATAGAGAAATCTTATGCATCATACCCAATCCTGTGATACCTTAAATTCTTTCATCTGAACACATATGGCCAGAGGCTCTATTTTAATGGCAAACAAAAGAGGCAAGAGGGGGCAACCTTGCCTGGTTCCTCTTCCAAGTGGAACGGTGAAGACAAGGTATTATTTGTATGAATTGAAGCCCTTCGCCCAAGCCAAATCTATTCATCACTTCATAGAGGAAGCACCATTTGACGCAGATGAATGCCTTCTCTGCATCTAGAGACACAACGACTTCTGGTATTGAGCTGCCTGACTTATGAAAAAGTTTTAATAGCTTCACATACTTCAGCCACAGTAACACGATCTCCCAGAGCCCTCGACAATAACTACTCCACCTGCGGGAATCATAAACTTTGAAGCATCTCATGCGCAGCAGGTAGTGACCTCAAAGCATATAGATAGAATAAAAATGGACAAAAAAGTCATTTATTCCATCCGAGCCTCCACTGGCAGATCTCACACTCGAAATTAGTCTTGAGGTTGACAGCTTTATCACCAGACTCAAAGAATCTCTGCTCCGTCTTAATTAACTAGAGCATAGCTGATGTGGTAGCAGTATGATCGAGAATAGCTTGAAGTCTCAAACACTCTGATGTAATGCACATCTGTTGGCCAGGTCTTTGATTTTGTTAAGCAACCCCGTTGTGTCTTTCCTCAATTTAGAAACAATGCTTATAAGATGACACCTCTTATATGTCTTTGAGGTCTCCTACAATATACACACATAGATGTACCAGGGCAGTCATTCACTGTCAAAAAAGTTAAATCTGCGATTTCAAGAAGTTCACATTTTCACCATTTGTAAACTGGCTAGAATTCGATTTCCAACATTTCAAAGGGCGAGAACTGGCGCCCAGTTTCAAATCAAGAGAAACTGGCGAATGGTCTGATATGGCATTTGTGTGGTAGGCACATAACAGAGAGCATCTGTTATCACCAAGAAAAAAAACCTCGACGCATAAATGTATGATATGGATGAGAAAAGAAAGAATATTTTGGGCACAGGGTTAGCATGATGCCATGAGTCCATCAAGCCCAATTGAGCCTTAAAAAATTATAATGATTAAGCTGATTTGCTTAAAGAGGCGGCCTGAGACGAAGAATCGAAGAAAAAAACCCTACCAACAAAACATTCTGAATCAAATTAAAATCACCCCTAATAATAATATGGTAACATTTGGTAAAGAAGAAAATAGTTTGGCAACAAGTATTCATCATCCCAATTTGACCCGTAGGCACAAGGCAGGATAACAAGGGAGCACTGCAAATTACCAGAAAAGTTATGGCAAGAAGATAAAGATAAAGATAGCCTTTATTAGTCCCACAATGGGGAAATTTGCAGTGTTACAGCAGCAAAGATATAGGTCACACAGAGACAGCGGCGTAATGTAGCCATTAATGTATAACATTAGCAGCAAACATTCGGAAAAGTAAACCTATGCAAATATACCACAGTATATACACACATCCTTCAGAATAGAAAATAGAAATAGAATAGAAATCCCTTTATTGTCATTGTACTCAAGTGTGCAACGAGATTAGAGGGCTCCCCTCTCCAGTGCAATACAACAATAATACAGACAAATATATAAATTAGATAAATAAAGAAGACAGTGCAATGGAATTCAGTACTGAATAGGGCATATAGAAACACATCACTTCAGCATATACAAGTGTAAGGAAACACTCCTATGAACTGTCCATAGTACAGAGGGGGAATAAATAAAAATGCTGTGATGATAAGAAAATACGGCAATGATAAAAATACTGCAATGATAGAAAAATACGGCACTGGTCAAGATAAATACACTTTTGAATTAAAGTACAGAAGTAGAGTGAGTTCAGTTTAGGATCCTAGGACTGCACAATTGCACTTATACCCGCCCATTTGTTGAGACTACACAATATTCTTTTTAAACAATCTGAGCTGGCAGGAAGGATCGGCGAAATCTCTCCTTTGCACAGTGTGAGTGTAACAGTCTATCACTGAAGAAACTGCGGAGTGCTGTTAGAGTGCCCTGAAAAGGGTGAGCTTGGTTGTCCAGCATTGATGAGAGCTTAACCATCATCCTCCTGCCCCCACTGAGTCCACTGAGTCCAGGGAGCAGCCCAAGACAGAGCTTGCCCTCCTCGCAAGTTTGGGGAGTCTCTTTTTGTCCCTGGAGAGTCCCGACGCCTGAAGAAATCCACCACCAGCTCTTTGGATTTCCCATCATTGATTTGGAGGCGGTTCTGTTGACGCCAGTCCACAAAACA
This sequence comes from Idiotropiscis lumnitzeri, assembly GCF_059441095.1. NCBI lineage: Eukaryota > Metazoa > Chordata > Actinopteri > Syngnathiformes > Syngnathidae > Idiotropiscis > Idiotropiscis lumnitzeri. The sequence goes on along the minus strand of NC_142400.1, from coordinate 22,637,430 downwards.
CTTAGTAAGTTCTCTGTACTCGTGATCATCTCCATCTGTGATGAGGCCGACAATCGCAGAGTCATCAGAGAACTTCAGCAGGTAATTACAAAACCACGTAGGGCCTCGACTTCACCGAAAGGAACCCATCGCATTGCCGACACATCCTACCACTAATGCGCACGCACAACGTGCGCTCCATTTATGGCAAACGCCACGTCTCACTTTGCAATGAATTGCGTGTTAACAAGGGCACCAAGAAAAATGTCAAACAGACTGTTTGGGTGCGGAAAAAAAGGGAAAAAAAAGAAAATGTGAAGAACATAATATTGAGGTAAGTATGGAGGATGTTGGGGGGACCTCCTTGCGTTTGAATTGAGAATTGCAAATGACGTTGTCATGTGACGACGCAAGGGGGCATTCGGTCAGAACGCTAATGCCTCCACTACTCATGCATTATCACACGACTGAACTTTATTTATTTTAACCGATATTTCAAAGGAAAAAAAATAATTAAATTATGTGCTGTGCCTATTAATTTCATTTTCAGGAACGTTAGAGTTCGCTAGCATTCACTAAAGATGTCTTGTACTCAATGTTAGCTCTTGCTTCTTGATCTTTTTTTTTTAATTGATTTGGCACCAGTGTACTTACAATATTATGTATTTAATAATTTGGCGGCAGCAATAATAATAATACAACCTTAATGATATTTGGTCACCACAGCCTGCCTGCTCCATCGGGTGCACGGAGCTTGGGGATTTACCCCAACAAGCAGGCTGTAAATTCACGCACCGAGCAACACAAAGAACCCACAGAAGATTCCAGCATTACGCCTGGGTTGCTGGAATGTCGGAACCATGACACCCGGGCTCAGCAACAAACTACAAGAGGCCAGTGATGTCCGTAAAACTGCAGTTATAAACAACGACTTCATGGATCTGGCTCTCTCAAGGAAAGGGATTATACCTTTTTCTGGCGGGGGAAACCCCCTGAGGAAACCAGGGAATATGGAGTAGAGTTTGCTGTCAGGAACACACTCCTGGGAGCAGTGGTACCATGAGCCATTGGCTATAATCTGTCATATTTATGGGAAACTGTTTGATTAATATGCACAGTCTCTGTATACTTTAAAAAATAAATAAATACAAATACAACCACAGGCTCAGAGAGAATCCTGGCTCTCTGCCTCAATACATCCATGGGACCTGTCCACCTAGTGAGTGTGTATGATCCAACACTCAGCTCCCCCCAAGAAATAAAAGACCAGTTTTACGATGAACTCAAAGCATCTGTGAAAAACATCCCCAGCCGAGAACGCCTTTACCTCCTTGGGGACTTCAACGCAAGAGTCGGAGCCGACCATGACTCCTGGCCATCCTGCCTGGGACACCATGGCATCGGTAAACTGAACGAAAACGGGCAGCGCCTTCTGGAGTTCTGCACATACCATCACCTCTCCATCATCAACACTTCCCGTTCAAACCCATCTACAAAGTCTCATGGAGACACCCACGCTGAGGTCAGTGGCACCAGTTAGACTTGATCATAACACGCACGCCTGATCTCAGAAACACCCTTCAAACACGCAGCCTTCACAGTGCAGTCTGCGACACAGATCACTCGCTTGTGTTTTGTAGAGTCAAGCTACAAGCAAAAAACCTGTACAGATCCAAACCCAAAGGAGCCCCCCGCATCGACAACAGCAGAACATACGACCCAACCAAAGCTAGAGCCTTCCTCCGTGCCCTTGAGGATTCTCTCCCCAACCCACCCGTCTTGCTCTGCCCAGCAATACTGGGATGGCTTGAGGGACGCCATTTACAACACAGCCCTGACAGCGTTTGGCAAAAAGCAGGGTAAGCCAAATGACTAGTTCGATGCCAACCAATCAACATTGGCACCAATTCTTGAGGAAAAACGCATCGCCCTCACAAATTACAAGTTCACTCCAAACACGCAAACTCTACTGGCGCTTCGATCCTCTAGGACAGGGGTGGCCAACCCGCGGCTCTCGAGCCGCATGCGGCTCTTTGGCTGATTTCATGCGGCTCTTTAAGCGATATTCTGGCGTAAGGCGTAAGTGTAAACCATGGTCAAACACACCGTAACAACCCCCCCTCAAGAGATTGAAAACTTGCACGAAAGCTTTGTGACCCGGTTCCGTGATCTACAACTGAAAAGACCACAGATTACGTTCCTTGTCGACCCATTTAATGCGGAGATGGACTGTTTGAAAATCCCGCTCGTCACAGATGAGGCTGCGGCGGAGTTGGAGATGATCGATCTTTGTGAGGAGGATCAACTGAAAGCTGTTTTCAGGGAAGGGACCATTGAGTTCTAGAAACGTGTGCCAATGGAAAAATACCCCAACATCAAACGGGCTGTGCTAAAGATCCTGTCGATGTTTGGGTCAACGTACGTCTGCGAGTCTGTGTTTTCCACCCTGAAACATGTGAAATCAAAGCATCGATCTGTTTTGACTGACACTCATGTGAAAGAGTTGCTTCGAGTGGCAACAACGGAATACAAGCCAGATTTGAGGAGGATTGTTCAGGACAAGGAATGCCAGAAGTCCCACTAAGCAGCATAGTAAGAGAAAAATGTCATTGAAAATTGTTATATTTTTGTTTGTGGACTTGCTTGAACTGAGAGTTTATGTGTGTGTGAGACAGTGCACACAATGTTAACTGTTGAAAAAAATAACTGTCATTATTTTGCTGTGGGTCATTTTCAATAAATCTGGCTGAGCAGAGGCCTGTGTGTGTCTCTCTCTGTGTGTGCGCGCACACACACATGATGCATGGAATGATGTTCATGTGTGCCCATGTATGATGTGGCTCTTTGCAGTAACACAGTAAAAAAAGTGGCTCTTAGTCTCTGACTGGTTGGCCACCCCTGCTCTAGGAGGAAGCTTAGACAAGCTTCTTAACGCTGTGCCAACGACGACTGGCTTCAGCTCTGCAGAGACAGACAATCAGCTGCTGACACAGGCAATATCAGACTCATGTTCGACGGCATTAAAAAGGCACTCGGACCATCACCCCGCACAATCGCCCCACTGAAATCAGTCTCAGGAGAAACCATCGCTGACCGCTCTAAACAGCTGGACCAATGGGTGGAACACTACTCAGAGCTGTACGCCATTGACAATAGTGTCTCTGATGCTGCCCTCAGGCATGTAAGGCGCCTACCAGTGATGGAAGAGCTCGACACGGAACCAACGTCCGAGGAGCTAAGCAAAGCCATCAACAGCCTGACCAGTGGGAAAGCTCCAGGAGTCGATGGTATAGCCGCCAAAGTACTTAAGTGCAGGAAGCCTGCCCTTCTGCATAGACTGCACAGGCTTTTATGCCTGTGCTGGAGAGAAGGCTCTGTCCCACAGGACATGAGGAATGCAAACATTGCCACCTTGTATAAGAGCAAGGGAGACGGGAGTGACTGTAACAACTACCGCGGCAATTCCCTACTTTGCATCACCCGCAAGCTCTTTGCTCGAGTTGCACTGAATAGACTCCACGTCCTCGCAAAGAAGCTCTACCCAGAGTCACAGGCAGGGTTCAGAGCAGGAAGATCAACTCTTGAAATGATTTTCACCCTGAGACAGCTGCAGGAAAAGTGCAGAGAGCAACGTAAACCTCTGTACATGGCCTACGTCGACCTTACCAAGGCCTTCGACCTGGTGAGCAGGAGCGGACTCTTCCAACAGGTGGAACGGATCGGCTGCCCACCAAGATTCCTCAGCATCCTCCAGTCCTTCCACACAGATATGAAAGGTACTGTCCAGTTCGATGGGTGCAACTCTGAACCCTTCAACATCTGCTGTGGTGTCAAACAGGCTTGTGTGCTGGCACCCACTCTGTCTTTCTCTCTTCTTCCTGCGCCAAGCCTTTGAAACATCAACTGAGGGAGTCTACCTACACACCAGGACAGACGTCAAAGTTTTAAATCTCTCCCGACTGAAAGCAAAAACAAAGATCAGACCATTCACCATCCGGGATATGTTGTTTGCCGATGATGCAGCATTGGCAACACACACCGAGAAACACTTGGAGATTCTCCTCGACCGGTTCAAGCATGTCAACATTTCAACCTCACCATCAGTCGAAACAAAACCAAGACAATGGGCCAGGGCACTAGAGCCCCACCCTCCATCACCATCAACAACTACACACTGGGAGCTGTGAGTAGCTTTACCTGTCTCGGGTCCACCATCACCCGCAATCTGTCACTCGATGCTGAGGTCAGCAGTCGGTTGGGAAAGCAGTTTCCACTTTTGTGAAGTTAACATCTAGAGTATGGGAGAACAGCAGGCTCACCATCCATACCAAGGTACATGTGTATAAAGATAAAGATAAAGATGTCCTTTATTAGTCCCACAATGGGGAAATTTGAAATAGATAGAGCCTGCGTTGTCAGTACTCTCTTGTTTGGCAGCGAAACCTGGACTCCCTATGCACACCATGACAGGAGGCTAAACTCGTACCATCTGCGTTGTCTGACGTATACTGGGAGTCACCTGGCAGGACAGGGTCACACACAGCACTATCCTGGAGAGAACACAGTTTCCCACTATGTACTCCCTGATGAAATAATGGCGTCTCCGCTGGCTGGGCCACGTCCGTCGCATGCAAAAAGACACTCTGTATGCAGAGCTACAGGTAGGCCGCCCACTGCTCCGATACAAGGATGTCTGCAAGCATGACCTCAAATCCTTCAACAACAATCCAGCCACATGGGAAGACATCGCCCTGGTCCGTCAGAAATGGAAACGAGCTTTAAGAAACGGACTGCAGACCCACGAAACCGCCCTGGCTCTACACCAAGAAACAAAAAGGGAGTTGAGGAAGCAGAAAGCCAACATGCCTACACCAGCACCGGTTCCAGCCCACACTTGCGACGTCTGCGGCCGTGTCGATTGTCCTCAGAGACTGTGATGCCGATCATGAATACTTGGTGCATTTGACCTTATACCATGAAGAAAGGAAGAAAAGAAAATATGTACATAATTAAGTATAAGTACCGCATTTTCACAACCATAAAGCGCACTTTAAAGCCTCAAAAATTCCCCAAAACAGACGGGGTGCCCTTATGTATAGACTGAGACCCATAGATCTGTACACGTGCTATCTACTCGAGCAACGGCAGATGCCCCTTTGGGCATTACAGAGTGCATGTTAGCACTCCCTGCTGGATCAAGTCTGTGACTACTGCACTTTGAATTGACTGTGACAAATAAATTATTTGAATACAGATTTTGTTGATGGTTTATGAGAGTCAGTTAGAACAGACCAGTATGTGTTTGTGGGAGAAAGCTAGCCAAAAGGTCAGCTGTCCACGATGTCGTAGTTTGTCTTATCATTCATGTTATTGCAAGCAAGAAACATCACAAGTTTCGACGACTTTGCAAAAAAAAAAAAAAAAACACTGCCCAAAGCACACCACTCACATATCTCTAACCAGCCATCTGATTGGCTGAGGCTGATAGGCTGCCCGCATGCATTGCAATACTCTTTTTGTGATACAGTAATACCCCGCTACTTCGCGGTTCACCTTTCGCGGGTTCAGTGCTTCGCGGGTCTAAAAAATATTCGGGGGCATTGTATTTTCGCCGAGCGGCACGAGGGGGCGCTGGAGCGGTTAGACGGCCGGCGTGCGCCGAAGAGGAGAGTGGACGAAGAAGAGAGTGGACGAAGAAGAGCACGTTCCCCCGGACACGATTTGGGGCGACGTTTCGCGCGGTTCGGACCGTACCAGAGCTCCGGAGGAGGCTGGCGTGCATGGCCGTTAAGCCGAAGAGGAACAACTTCCGCCCGGGCACGGGCGGAGCGCGAGGCTGTCAGTTATGAATGAATAAATGAATAAATAAATGAAGAATGCCACCTTTCATTTCACAGGGCACACAAGAATGGCTGTGGGATAAAAAAATAATAAGTTTTAATAATAATTTGTTTTTTTTGTTATAACATGAATTTCACTCTCTCTCGCTCTCTCTCTCTACCCGTATTCTATATGTTGTACTGTATACAGGGGGGTATATAATTGCATCATTTTACAAAATTTTAAAACGCAAAGAAATGCACATACAGTATGCTAAGCACCACGGGCATAAACGCAAGCTGATTGGTCCATTGGCCTATTCACTACAGTAGCCCAAGCTTCTCCCGATGCCCATCAGTCCGCGCTTATCTCGTATATGTACAGTACGCTTCTCGCCATAGATCGCTGTTAGTTAATGTTTGTCTCGCAGTGATTTTTTAAGTGTAAAAGTTTTGTGGAGCCCTTCGTGATGCCTCCCAAACGCTCTTTATCCCTTGGTGCATCTAGTGAACCGAAGAAAAAGCGAAAGATGTTAACAATCAACGAAAAAGTGAGTTTATTGGACAAGTTGAGAGCAGGAAATGGCTACGCGAGCGTAGCCCGACAATATGGTCTTAATGAATCCACGGTACAGTACATAAAGAAGGAAGAGAAGAACATCCGCAAAACTGCTGCAATATCTTTCGCGAAAGATGCCAAAAGGGTTGTAAACACCCAGAATACGACCATCGTGCAAATGGAAAATGCACTCATTATTTGGATCCATGATTGTAGGGCGAAGAATATCAGCCTGGATGCAAACATAATCCGAAGTAAGGCTAAATCTTTGTTTGATGCTATGGTGCCTGAGGGTGGTGACGCGACAACGTTCAAGATGAGGAAGAGGACGACGGCGACGAAGATGATCCTCTGCCTGGTACCTCAAGCCAGACTAGCCCACGACGACCAGGTACGACTTTCGTTGCCAGTAGGGGCTGGTTTGATAGGTTTAAGAGGCGAGTCGGACTTAAGAGTGTGTCGTTGTATGGAGAGGCAGCCTCTGCAGACGAAGCAGCAGCGAGGAATTATGTTGAGGATGTGTTTCCGGAAATTATAGAAGAAAATGGCTCTGTCCCGGAGCACGTCTTTAATATGGATGAAACAGGTCTCTTCTGGAAGAGGATGCCGTCCCGAACATTTCTTTTCAAGGAAGAACTTCTAAAAACAGGTTTCAAAGCTCACAAGGTTCGAGTGACTCTGCTCATGTGTGGCAATGCTGCAGGATTCATGCTGAAGCCCGGCCTTATCTACAGGTCACAGAATCCTCGAGCATTGAAAAACAAGAACAAAGCCTGACTGCCAGTGTACTGGATGTCCAATAAAAAGGCATGGGTCACCAAGGCCCTCACACTTGATTGGTTCCTTAACTCTTTCATACCACAGGTAAAGCTTTACCTGGCTGAAAAGAGCCTGCCCTTTAAAGTGGTTCTCTTCATCGACTGTGCAGGAGGTCATGCAGCTGATTTGCATTATGAAGGGGTACAGGTGGAGTTCCTTCCCCCCAACACCACTTCCCTTATACAGCCCATGGATCAGGGGGTTATTAGGGCCTTCAAAGCCCTCTACACTAAGATAACAATGGAGGGTCTCATGTCCTCCTTTGAAGAGACCGGCGACACCTTCAGCATCAAATCTCATTGGAAGGACTACAACATAGCTACGTGTCTGGCTAATATTCAGAATGCCCTAAAGGACATAAAAGAAAAGACACTCATCTCCAGCTGGAAGAAATTGTGGCCAAACAAAATCACTCATGACTATGAGGGTTTCACGCCTAACGAAATCCATCACTCTGCCGTTGATGAGGCTGTCAGGCTGGCTCGAGTGGTGCAGACTGAAGGCTTCTCGGATATGACGGCTGATGAAATTACAAATCTCATCGACTGCCACTCAAACCCACTGACAGATGAGGACCTACAGGAAATGACCCAATCGGCGAGTGAGGAGGAAGACGAGTCTGCTACTGATGAAGGTGACAAAGCTGAAGAAGGTGGCCTTACATTGCATAATTTACAGGACCTCTTCAATGTTGCCAAAGACCTCCAAAAAAGGGCCAAAGAAATGGATGACAACATGGAAAGAGCCCTCAAATTCAGCAATCGTATTGATGACGTCATGGCTGTTTATAGGAGCATCTTCATCGACAAAAAAAAACAATGTTCACAAATCCCAATAACGATGTTTCTTACGCGCAAAAAAACTGCAGAAGATCCTCCTGTAGCCGCTACACCGCCTCCTGCAGCTTCTCCTGCATCGTCTGCAGCGTCATCCGAGGAGCAGTAAAGCTCTTCATGCCCCTGCGCAAAACGACGGACTAATTATGTTAGTGTTTGCTTGTTTTTGTTTGTTTGTTTTGTTTTTGATTGGTTGTTCGTAAGTAAATTGTTCTGTAGAACAGTGTTCTAGTGTGTTCACTCTCTCTCTCTCTACCCGTATATATATATATATATATATATATATATATATATATATATATATATATATATAGGTGCGAAGTATATATAAGTATTTTTTTTTTTTTTTTTTTGAAGGTGTGCCGCTACTCCACGGATTTTCAGTTTTCGCGGGTGGTCTCGGTCCCCATTAACCACGATAACCGGGGTATTACTGTATTTTTATTTCTTGTTGGGATATGAATGGCATGAGAGATGCATGTTTTGTGTTTGTTTCATTGTTTGCTTGTATCCTGTTCAGTGATAGTTTTGGTTTTGATTTAAAACATAACCTTTCCCTGGGCTCGTTTATCATGTCTACAGGTGACAGGTAGGAGGGGTGTTGTATTTGTAGTCTGAGGTGTAGAGGGTGAACAGTAAGGGAGCCAGAACAGTTCTCTGCGGTGCCTCTGTGCTGCAGAGAAGCACGTCAGACACAGACGTGAGTCCTCACATAATGTAGCCGGTTTATGAGGTATTCCTGGATCCATGTAACGAGGTGGTGGCCCACCTCCTTACTAACTAAAAGGGCTCACTAACTAAAACCGACGTATATGTGGATGCTAGACAACGAGGTCACAAATGCAACATTATTATCAAATCAAATACTATTAAAAAATGGGAACAAAAGAAGTAAATGAAAAATATATGTAAAACAAATCAAATCGAAACAAACAAGTAAACATGTATAAGTAAAAAAATGAAAAACTGTAAGGTGCACATAGAAAATGTAGCTTTGATTAAAAAAAAACAAGGCCCTCTGAAAATTACAATGTTTATTAAATTAAGGTGATGTGATTACAAAGTAAATACATACACAAAGAAATACATAAAAAGGAAAAATAAGCAATGCAGAGTGTATCAACCAAGAGATATACCAGAAGCATAGAAGAAAGGTATCAATTAACTGAATCTCCTTAGTTAACATAGCATAAGTGTCTGAATGCTTTAGTTCTCCATCGAGCTCGGATTCAGGATCCGGAGTAAGGCATCAGCATTCGATGCCATACGTCTCCAGATGCCATCGTCAGACATGATGTCTGGATGGCGAAGCTGTGGTTTGAGTCCCAAATCATACAAATCATCACTCCAAGATAGGCAGAACGTTGCTTCAACACTTCCAGGTATTAGTCCTCAACAATGTGGATGGGATGTGCTTATAGTTAAGTTCATCTATTGAGATTTGCGCACAAGTTCACAGGCCTGGTAGTTATGGATGTTTGCAACAACCGCCTGGGGCCTCGAATTGGGACCCGGTTTGGCTGCTTGCGTACGATGCGCCTGGTCAAGCTCCGGGCCATTAACAGTGTCCATTTCAAAGACATCCACAAGCAGTTGAGAAAAGAATGCAGTCGCTCTCGGCCCTTCAACATTTTCAGGCTCGCCCATCAAGCGAACATTATTGCGGCGACTTCGACTTTCCAAATCGACTAGCTTAGCTGTCAGTTTAGCATTATCCTCCATCACTGTTGTTAGCTAATCAGCCAAATCTTGCATTTCTTCACCTGTTGCTGTGGCAAAAGTTTCTAGGGACTCAATCTGCTGCTCATTAGCTCATGAGCAATAGAGATTTTCCAACTTGGTTTCCAGACGTTCAGTTAACGCTCTAAATTCAGCGGAGAGCGATGTTCTGTGCTCTTCAAGGGTAGTCTTTAGCATAGCCTTAATAGGCTCGCTAGCGGCATCTGTGTCCTCTTTCCCTTGTTCCTGATTCCTCATGGTTCTGCTGGTCATTTCGGTTGCTAAATGAAAGTTAAAAAAAAGATCAACTGAAGGCAAACGTCATTAACGTTATAGTTAGTGGAAATTTTTCCATAGTAGAAGTTATAAAGTCATCCAAAGCGAGCGACAATTCCAACATGACGTCAAACCGAAAGTTGTCTTACCATATTTTGCCCTTCAACTCTATACTCAAAAAGGTGACTGGGCTTTTCCAACCTAACGTTTACATGGATGCTGAACACCACCCCTTGCTCACACCAGTCCCCAGGGGAAATGGTTAAAAACATCTTTTGATCATCCCTCTGGTTTTGGTCTTAATCCCACCTCAAGTCATAAACCGGTAAGGATGAAACACTATGTTTTATCTTTAAAATATAATTTAATCATTCCCCTTGGCTTTATTAATACCTCAATATACCGGCAAACAGGACAGATGATTCCCCCAACCTTTCAAGGAAAAACCTTACACCTCCTCCAGCCTCAGCATCTCTCCCTGCAAAAAACACAGTCTCAAGACAAAATCTGGTAAGGATGAAAAACTATGTTTGATATCCATAACAACCTTTTCTCTCATCATACAATGGTTTATGAGCACCCGGTGGACACCTGCGTGCCCTTTGACATTTTGGACAATTGACACCCACCGGACACTCCCTCGTAGTTTATGATTTCCGGATTTCCAGACAGATGTCATGAAGCCACAAATCTTTGACACAGCATAGACATTTTTACAACTACTTAAGCATTCCCTTTTGTGATGTTTTACATGTCATGTCATGTGTGAATAGGTGTGTATGTGCGTGTGTACTCTGTGTATTACCATAAATTCCCCAGTAACTGGAGGCTGCTCCACTCCATTGAAAGAACAGTGAGCCGAGGAACAAGTCTCGAAATCAAATAAGGATTTTATAATCCTGCCACATTGGTCTGAGTTACCAGATCCAACCATGATGTATTGTTGATCTGGACTGTAATTCTTGGGTTTCTTTGTGCACTCTGTGTCATAAATGATTGAGGCCTGAATGGTTATATTCACGCCAATGGGGTAGCAGGGGTTGTTAATGTAGGCATGGTCCGATAATTCCTGCAGCAGTACATGAAAGAAAGAAAGGTCATTGAAAGGAATGGAGATGAGATGAGGGGATCAAGATGTGGACCTATATACTTTTCAGTGGACATTCTTGAGTAGAAACATTGCTGTCATTCATCAGTATATATAGTATGTATACATGTTAAATTATTTGAATGAAAATCACATGTAATAAGAAACAATGCACTTTTTTCCAGACTGAAGACATATATGTGACCATTATCTTAAATTAAATCATTTATCTTTGACTTGACTAGTTGGCAGCACAATAGAAGCTCAGTAGTTGTTTTTTTCTTTTGTGGGGACAATGGGTTCTTTTTAATATAATTTTTTTTTACCTCTTATAGATTCAATGTTAAACTGCCATCTTCTTCGGGAGCTTAAAGTAACTAGTAGAGGTAAAAAAAAAAAAACATCTTAACAAAAGAAAAAAAAACTATTCTTGAATGTGTTAGACAACAAGATGAACTCATTAACCACACAAAGATGGGAGAAGTTATCTTCAGAACTCAATCTTCACACGACATTATTGAATTCTAATCTGTACAAGCATAAACGCGGCAGAATTGGAGCTCAGACACACACTTGCACTCTGCTGAAGTCTGTGCACCTGAATGACTTTGTCCAGAACCATCTTCTCAGCTTCATTCTTGCCATAACAGAGGAAACTGTGAGTGTAGACATTGTAATGGTAGCCGTATAGCTTGACGTGCATGTAGTCAGGTCCACTGAGCTCTTCGTTAACCGAAAAGGCGATTTGAGTTGATGCACCACCAAGATCCATTGAGCCTACAGTCTTAGATGCCTTTGGACGAACATAAGTGTTCCACAGGCTTTTCTGCAAACACAAAACAGAGTGTTAATAAGAAAAGTATGGCACTGTTTCAGAATTTGAATGAATATCAACATGAGGCACGCCATACACTGGCCACTCATTCACTGGAAAGTGCATCAAGTGTCCATCCCATAAAGATTGGCTTCGTGAATCACTACACTACCAATGTCTAATGTGTTTTATTTATCCAATTTCGTATTATTTTCCATCACATTATTTATTCTCTTATTTATTTAATTTATATATTTGATTAAATTATTGTTGTATTGCACTGGAGAGGGGAGCTCTCTAATCTCGTTGCACACTGTACAATGACAATAATGGGATTTCTGATTTTCTGATATATTATCATTATTAAAAATCATTGTGAGCCTACTTTGACTAATACTGTATATTCTGGTTTGAGCCAAAGATGAATTGGTAATGATAATCTAAAATGAAACCTGGTTAAAAAATTAAGCATACTTGAAAAAAAAAAACATTTGCAAATGGAATGGTCAGATAAGTATTAACATTGTTATGCATACTGTACATGCTGATGAACTGATTTGGTTGGCCTTAATGGTCATTGACTTTTAACCATTTTACAAAATTAGTGTGACATGCTTTAAAGTTGCTTCCGTGCTTGGTTTGTTTTACCTCAAGAAAGTTTCCCATCAAATAGTTGACAGTAATCCATCCATACAGTCCTTCCTCCTGACCAGTAATGACGGATGCATTTTGGAAGTTAAAGGGCAAGGATTGGAGATATACTTTTAGACTATCCAAGATTTCGCTAGCCCGCTTCATATCATTCTCTCTTGGAACAAAGCACAAAAAGGTAATCAAATGGTTGCAAATATAACAACAAATGTCAATAAAAAAAAGTTATATCAATCTTATTCAATACAAAATAAGAAATGGTCATCAATCCAAGAAGCAATCAACCGTATATATGTAATGTATCAGAGTCAACTGATTTGTAGCTGAACCAGGTCAGTGAAATTAATTTTTTTTATTGTGTAAACAAAATGCTAATTTGTTGCCCTTCAACACAAATTTGTAGCTCACTACTCCGAGATCTGATTTTATGAAAATGGTCAAATGTAGAGGTCCGGGATTAAAGACAAGGGACAGGGAGTAAAATTTAATTTTCTTTTATGCTGGGAATAAGCAACAAAGACTTGAAACGCCTGCAATTGCAGGTTATTGACAAAAACTAACTACTAAAAGACACTTGCCTTTCAGGACTCAATACATTCCATAGCAAAGGTGTGAGCCATTTGCTGATCCAGACGGGAAAGTTGTTCATGAGAATTTAACCCACACATTACGATTTTGTGGACCCTCTCAAATTTGCATTTTGTGTCCATGTCATATCTATGTTGTGTTGAAAAATGGTAAAAAAAATCCAAGTCATATATGCAGCTCCGTTAAATTTGTGTGATTTTATGAGATGTGCCGAGACTTCGGTGCGTGTCTCAAGCAAAAGAGGTGACAAGAGAAGGGACCTCTTGGAAAGACTTGCAGAGACACAAATTCTAAGCCGTTTGTTCGGAATCAGTCATTCCCGTAAATGCGCATGATTTCTTGGTTATGTTAGGCCAGCAGAGAAGGCATTGAAGGCCTTGACTGCCAGACCACTGGTAAAAAAAACAAAAAAAACATAATTGTTCCTCTATATTTTTAATGTTTGAGTGATAAACAACTAAACACAGGAATTTCTGAAGGCAAAAAAAGGGAAACTATGATTGTAGGGGAGTTCTGCTACTTATTTTTTGATTCAGGTATATAACCGTCTTCATGCCACTATGGCCAAACACCACTTGAGTGGTTAAAGGTCAGAGACAAAAGATTGAAAAGCTTTTCTTACGTCCTCTAGAACACCTAAACAATGCATAACTGTCAGTAAAAGGTCATTAGATCGTTGGTAGACAGCAATTAAATCAATAAATACAATTCAAAATGTCTGGGGTTTGACTCTCACATTCTCTCATTTTTTCCTTTTTCCAGAGCTGTGACATCACAGAAGCCAAACAATTTAGAGCATGCGTGTCTGCAATTTTTTTTATTGATTTGAATGACCTGCTTTGTCGCTGCCTGGTCCCACTCCCATCCCATTTTTAATTTTTTTTTGCTAAGATGGCGGCGCGCATGGACGCAGCGGCTAACGGCTCTCCCTTCCAGTTCCACTCTTTATTACTTTTTATTTATGTATGTTCGGTATTATTAACACCGACTGTGGCTGAGTATCGATAGACGTGCCAGGACATCTTGGACATTGGTTATCGATACAAAATAACAGTCTAGGAGGAATTTTGCTACGATCGTGAAATTCCTGACGAACTAGCAAGTCCGCCCGGCTCACCGTGGATTGTCATCGGGACGGGAGGCTACGCAGACGACGGAGGGAGAGGAAGCAGAAGCGGGGCTGCAGGTCCAGTCTCCTACTAAAAACGACAGCAGCCCCACAAGCAACCACTGCCAAGTCTCTACCTCACCAACGCCAGATCCGTTGTCCATAAAATCGACGATCTGGAATTACAAGCCCTGGGAAACCGCTATGTTCGGGACAGTTGTGTGATCATCATAACGGAATCCTGGCTCCACTCCAACGTTCCCAACGCTAGCATCCAGCTAGCTGGGCGCTCGCTTCATCGCGCGAATCGTACGAGAGACACCGGTAAGAGCAGGGGTGGGCGTCTCTGTATTTAGGTGCATGCGGACTGGTCCAGCAACAGCAAGATCGTAGAGAAACTCTCCTCCCCTAACATCGACTACATGTCCGATCAATGTCGGCCTTATTATCTCCCGAGGGAGCTAATAGTAGTGATCGTTACAGCTGTTTACATCCCTCCCGATGCTAACACTAGCACGGCGCTCTCGCTACTCGTGTGCGTCATCAATAAACAACAGCGGCCCCATCCTGATGGCATTCATATAGTAGAGGGAGACTTTAATAAGGCCAATTTGAAGACTGTACTCCCGAAGTTCCACCAGGATGTCAAGTGCCCAACAAGGGGAGAGAACACTCTTGATCATGTTTATTCGAACATCAAGCAGGGGTACAGAGCCATTCCCATCGCCCCCCTCGGCCAGTCAGACCACCTGTGGACTACAGCTCGTCATTTAACACAATCATCCCAGACATCCTCATCACTAAACTGGACATTCTCGACCTCCCAGACCTCACATGCACCTGGATTAAAGACTTTCTGACCAAGAGACCACAGACTGTGATGCTTGGCCCCTATACATCCTCCACCCGAACGCTGAGCACCGGTTCCCCTCAAGGATGTGTACTGAGCCCTCTCCTGTACGTTCTCTACACCTATGACTGCAGCCCGGCCCACGGAAACAACACCATCGTCAAATTTGCTGACGGTATGACAGTGGTCGGTCTGATCTCAAAAGGTGACGAGACAGCTTACAGGGAGGAGATCCAGAAACTAACAGCTTGGTGTGAGGACAATAAACTACAGCTCAACACTGCAAAAATGAAGGAGGTCGTCATCGACTTCAGGAGGAACAAGACTGTGCCACCCTCCCTCTACATCAAAGGCGTGTGTGTGGAGAGGGTCCACACATTCAAGTTCCTGGGAGTACAGCTCTCCGATGACCTCTCCTGGACACACAACACCACAGCAGTGATAAAGAAGGTCCACCAGCGTCTTCACTTCCTGAGGGTCCTCAGGAAATTCAACCTGGACAAAAAGCTGCTGTTGGCCTTCTACCACTTGTCCATCCAGAGCTGCTGACGTACTGTGTCTCCACCTGGTACGGCGGCTGCACTGAGGCAGACAGAGCGAGGCGCCAGAGGACAGTCAGCGCAGAGGATCATTGGCTGCCCTCTCCCCTCACCTGACGGACATCTATACCACCTGGTGTCTCAGCAGTACTCTCAATATCATTAAAGACAATACCTAAGCTCACACCTGTTCGACCTGTTGCCCTCTGGCAGGCGTTACAGGTTGTTGGAATTTATCTTTATATCAATGTTAGAATTTAACTTTAACCCAGTGTAAACTCAAATTAGTAATCTGACTCCAATTTGCGACCTTCCCCAACACTCACTCATCCAACAATATGCGCGCTCGTTCTGCAATAGAAAGGTATCAGGAAGCCGGCATTTTCACACACGAAGTGGATTTATTCCCAATACAGATTTCCTACATGGCACCTGGATCTCGAATCCCTCTCAATACAAGTCTACACCTCTCTTGCCACCAGCGAATGTGTTCTACCCCCGAGTTGCCCAGTACTGATTCATACTATACAACATGCAAAATGGCACAGACAAAGGCATCCTGGCATGATTCTATTGGCTATGTGTATTGCAGTTAACTTTAGCTCGCTCTCATTGGTCTTTCTCCTCCCGCCGAATCCCGTGGCTCCTCCTGCGTGCGATTCCCCGATGGCCGCTCCTTCCCGGAGTCATCTCGTCTCGCTCAGCACCTTGTTTCTAAAACATTCCATTCTTGCACAACCCCCGCAACCAGTTTCGCGCCACCAGTCACACTCTCAGCATTTTACAATATCACATTTTCATACATTGGATGCACCAACATCTAATGAACTATGTTAAGCTCAAACTCTTATATTCCTTTAATAGTCAAAAGTATGAAATCCTTTAAGTGTAACTGAAGTTTAGACCATGCTAATGACCAGACACTCAGAGGAATGCAGGAAGATTAGATCACAGCTGCACCACAGGAGGTGTGAACGAGACCCCTCTGAAACAATGGACTTCCATGCCAGGATCACAAAAGTGGCTCCGAGCAGTATAACCTTTGTTCAGTTTTAAATTGACTGCCATTTACATTATCCTTTAATCCCTCTCATGACCTCAGACATCTGAGGTCATCACTTGAACACCTTATTTCATTGCTGCACACGAGCTCGACATCACTTGCCATAAAACTAAAACACATCAAACAATTAGTAAAAGAATAAGAATCAGTAGAAAATTTCCTTCCCTCCTTATGGCCTCAGGTCCCCGAGGCCATCTTTCCATACTCACATCCTGGACTCCCGGAGTGCCACGGCTACCTCCGCCTCCTGGGGGTCCTTTTGAGGGATCATCATGTACTGACCACCCGGAGGGAGTGGCCCCAACGTGCGTTCTATTGTCTTAACAGTTAATGATCTGATACATGGAATACAGCAACATCCACATAACACCATAATAGCGGCAAACACAGCGATAGAAATCAGTACTGATGCAATCAAGCTTTTATATTTGCCAAAGATGTTTAACCAGTCAGAGTACCAACTGGTGTCCACACCTGAGTGCTCCTTCATTTTGTCACTTAACGTGCGCAGACCCTCCAATGCCTTGGTAAGGCGACCGTCAGGAGATGTTTTGTTGGGAATCAGAGTACAACACTGATCCCCAAAAATACCACACACTCCTCCTCTTTAGGCTAACACCATATCTAAGCTTATTCTGTTCTGGAATGCCATAAGAGACGTGGCAGCCAATTGCTCATGCACTGCCTGGAGTGCCGAGGTGGTGAAGTTCGCCAATCGTTGGACATTATCATCAACATAATTAATCCGGTCCACATTTTTGTTTACCGTAACAAACAGGAAAATACTCTCCCATCCTGCCGCAATTTGATCCACCAATTTATACTCGTCAGGGATCCCTCTTGGAACTCCAATTGCATCTATATACGTGGGATCTCCTGCATTCAACCATTCTTGCATGTCCCTTCTCTTCCTGTTAAGGAAGGGGATTCTTCCCCATTGTCCAACACCTTCCCACTCCATTTTGGCCAGATCTAAGGCTGTCACACTAACTGGCATGATCAGCGTTACCAGGGCGCACTTACCTGAGGCATTGGTGGGAAGCCTATCGTACAGCACTTTCTCTCCACACCACAGCCAAACATCATCACGAGCGAGAGGGATTCCTACTGGCAAAGCCACATTTTCATTACACCATGACTCCTGGAGATTTCCAATCCCAGGACCAGTCCCATTTAACTTTTAGGCAGGTGAACTTTTGTTTTGCAACTTGGGTGTCAAAAATAGGCTCTTTCTTTTTTATTCCCACATCATTCCATGGGTGTGTCCAATTAAAATTGTACCCAAGTGTTCACCTGTGTCGGTTGTTTACATTTCAGATTTAGCAGTAGTTGTTGTGTCTGTGTCAGCGTCTTACCATCATCTCGCTCTGCTCCATACCATACCATTCCATTACATGCTCCTTTCGCTCCATCACTTCTGTCATCCCGCATCCTATGTTCAAACGCAAACATCGTCCACACAAAGCACACGCCAGCAGGTAAAATAGTCAATAAGTTAAACATTTGCATCGTCATCGTCTTTGTTCAGACTCGAAAGTGTCTGACTTTGATCCAATTCATGCCATCTACACATTCCCTCTCTTGACCTGCCCGTCCGGGCGGTCAACCTCTAAGCTCAACCATGGCGAGCACAAATACAGGGGCCGGGCGCAACTGTGAGTTATGGTACCACTTCTGTCCCGTAGTTCCCAATTGGATGGCGTGTCAGGTTCTAGCCAGAACTCTAAACTGTCCTTATCAGCGAGATCGAGTCCACCTCCGGGAAAGCACCCGGAGGTTGATGTACGGAGCGATGTCCGACTCCAGTGATGCTGAGTTCACTGAGTTCAAACATCTAACTGTGTTCCGAGATAACAAATTAAGCCTCGAGCTAACGCTCCAATTTTGACTGTTAATTGACAAATTTTAAAGCAACACAAATGAAATAGTAACCATTTATGCTTAAAATAAAAAATCCCAAAACTATAATAACGCAGATACCGAATTAAACCCCTATTTTTTTATTTTTATTTATTTATTTTTTTTTTATGGGAAGAAAAGGTGCTCTACAAGACATAGACAGCTCCAAGACCGCTGCAGTCTTCACCTCCTATTGTCTCATGATTGGCTCAATCCACCTACAGGCTGTGCCCACACTGATTCTGTCAACTGGGGGAGGGGGTAGAGACAGTAAAAACATCGCGGAGCTGTGGAGCCGAGCCCCAACTCAGTCGGGCCCTGGGTCCACAACACCTCTAGCAGAGACACACACAGAACTACCATTTCCGAGCGACCCCTCCCTGGAAATTTTGAAATTTAGTAATGTTCCCAAAACCAAAGAATTTGTAGTCGGTGCTGATATATGATCTCCCGATTGTGCAACAACTATGGGGTCCAGACCTCTAGTATGATGACGCTCATCAATATTCAATGCGATTTGTGGCTCGGCGAAAGTAAACAATTCATACCATTTCCGCTGCTCAGGGACAAGGCACGCGTGCGAGGCAACGCCAGTAGACATAACAAATATATAATTATAACGCAAGATGCACTCATGACTAAATTTGGATGAGTGCATTTTTGATAAACCAAATCATGTTTGTGATCACATGTACAATGTGATATGTCAATCGGTGAATTGAAAGGGTGGCGGTTGCTAAACCACTCAGACCAGAGCAAGAACAGGGCATACCCACCGCGGGAGGATGGGAACCAGGTTTCAGAGCTGCCCTCAAATGTTTCAGTTCAGTTTAGCCACTGGGAAGGAAGAGAGCACGACATATGCTCCCTCCGACGGATGTGCAGAGTCAAGTTCAGTCCCATCCGGGAATGCCACTCGAATTCCAGTGTTCGTTCAGTCAATGGCAGTGACTCAGGCACTCTTGAGAGTCCACATGGCTCAGTGGGGGTTGCGGAAGGAGCTCATAGCTCGCCCCAATATCCAGCACCATCGAAAACTTGTCCATCCACCGTCCCCGGACTGCTAGGACCTGCTAGTCCTCGAATGCTGAAGCTCCGCTGCCCCCTGTCATGGAATGGGGTACGAGCGGGTTTGTGTCAAGTGCGTTGGGAGTGGGTAACGGTGGCGCCCCCTGCGCTGGTGGAGCTCTTTGTGACAGATATGGCACCGGAGGATGGCACATTCCAGAAAGTGGCTCGGCATGGACAGCTCATCACCCAGTGACCCCACACCCCGCAGCAAGTGCACACCCCACTCACAACCCCCGTCAGTAACCACCCGTACCTCTGTTACTGCAATCCCAACCTCGTTGACTGGCCTGCTATGGACAGCAGCCAGTCTGCTGTGGCGCTGCGTCACCCGAACCTTGCCCAGAAGCAGCAGAAGTGGAAGGAGCAGCTGCCTCCTTTTTTCTTATCTCTCTTGGCCTTCTAAACCTGCAAGTACAACAATTTTAGTCACGCTCCTTAATCCAATCCCATATATTCCTTTTCTGATGTCGTGCAAAATTAGGTACAAAATGTGTTCTACTTAGGCCGATTAGCATTATTTCATTCATGGACTATTTCGCCTGATGTCTGCCACTGGAAGGTGCACGCCCTTGTGGACGGCCAACTGGAACAGCTGTGTAATGTCGACATTATTGGATGGGTCACTGCCGGAAGTCTCACTCCATTCATGTCTCGCCCTGGCCACATAGACCAGGCCTGTCTCCCTTTTCCCCACCTGAAAGACACAGCAACATCGACCCCAACGGGCCAGAAATATCTGATGCACGGCACAGCCAATCTCACCTGAGGTGTCCCCATTTAGCTGGTGACCATCATGCTGGTCAGCAGATCTGGCCTCGGCCTCAAGTGAGGATAGTTCCTCTGAAATAAATTTTGTCCCGCCTGTAACTCTGTATAAACCTCTTAGTCTGGTGTCTCCTTTGTAGGAGATTTCAACCAACGTGACCTCTTTACAACATGTGACCTCTTTACAACATGTCGAATAAACCAATGTTGACCTTTCTGCTATCTTTACAGCTGTGAGAGCTGTTACTAACCCCTCCTTCCCCCTTGGGTAATTACAAATGTCTTATCTTCAAACTTCTTACAAGCACCCAGTATCCTGGCTTTACTAGATTACTGCCCCTGCTGGGAGACGGAAAGAGCTTTGTCACTCTAAATCTGCGCCTGTCTTTTGTTTTCCTAACATTTTTCACATATGGTCAACTAAAGTTGCCTCAACATCTATTTCCCATTTGTTCTTAAATTTGAGGTATTCTATAAGTTCTTCCAAACAGTGTTTTACAATGTCTTAGTCCTAAATACAATGAAATACGTTACAATGGAAAATATCAGAATAAAATTTCATACATCCAACATGAGACACGTGCTTGTGACCACTTCAGGGTCATTTTTGTCTGAAATATCTCCTCTACAACAACTTACCCTTGCGTTAAGTGAGTAATTTTCCATAAAAACAGTGCCACTAATTCGACATTAACTTCAAGTATCACTGCTGTGGTGCTGTATTATATGGAAAAGTCTGAACAATCCAAGAAAATTTTGCCCTATCCTGGACTGGGTGTGTGTTATCTAGTCGCGCATCCAATGTGAATATGTCTTATATCTCCCTCCTTGTTGAGGAGAACCTCTGGGATGGTAGTGGTGAGGCGCTATTTGAAGCAGTCTCTGGCCTTCTGGTCACACTGGTCACATGTCACCTCAAACCTGTGGACAGAACTGGACGAGTGGCACTTGCCAGTGAGAATGAGAAGGGGTAAATTATCTTCCTTCCAAAACTTTCAGTTTTGCATAAATTTTGTGTAATAACGTCAATCAATCATTCACTTGATGCTTGAATTTAATTACTCCAATCTATCTCCACAAACAATTTCAAAATCAATACTCGGGAGTGCAATAGGGATTCAGGTTGATCAGGCCTGTCCACCCATCGCATCCTAAGTACTGTAAGGGCTTGCCGGTGACCTCAAACAATTTTCTGTCCTGAGGCCCGTCCCTACAACATCCACTCAAACCACATATGCATACAAACACTTTTCTTTCACACTGTCATTCACCAAACAATACTTTCCAATTCCACACAGAGACCCCTCCCTTGGCGCGTCCGCCTTGATTTCACTGAGATTTGTGCTGGCAGATCCATAATTTTGCCTTAATTTAGCCAGCGTATGCCAAAATTTACAACTGTGGGTCTCTGGATTTTCCCATTCACTCCCCGTGAAGTTGTTTCTCCTCTCCTGGACGCAGCTGACGAAACTGCACCTGTGACATCAAACAGCTCATAGATGCGAATGTTAGCAGTCTGGTATTTATGGAATGATGTCATATCCTCTAAAATTGTCATGTCAGCGTTCGCGTCGTACAGTCAAACAAAAACATCTGTCTTCCACCTTTGTCACATTTAATACACATCAGTTAATAAATCATCTACAAAACTATTTAGTCCAACTTTAAATTTGGTAAACCAATCTCCAATGGCTAGATATTCCCCTTTCCAAAGATTTTCTTTCAACATGTTCATAGAATACTTCACTTAAAACTTATCCCAAAACCATAATCCCTTTGCTTAAAATTTAAATTTTAATAAGATTGTCGCCGCCCTGCTGTTCCTCAGGCATCCCCTGCATGTTTCAGTGTTTAACTTGTGTTCTAATTCCCTGCTAATTTGTATTTATTGTTAGGTTGAATACATATATTTTATCCCGTACCATACTACACTAGCACTGTAAAAAAAACTGCTCCACAGTGCGACCCATGCTCGACCACATTAGAACACCTCAAGTAGAGGCAGATGCCTGAAGATTAGATCGTCAGCAACATCGAGGGGGGTGCCGAGACACACCTCTGAAACAAAAAGACTGTGACCTTCTTTCGAGAGCACCAAAAGGCATATCTTCCTTTTCAATCAGTTAACGACTGCCATTGATGCCTGTTTTTCCTCTTGTGTCTGAAATGTTTACATGTTCCTGCTGGTGCTTCCCCCCCCCGGGGCCAGCACGGGCGTCTCCACACTCCCCTGCTGTTCTCCTTGCACCCTCTCTCTCATTATTCACAGCCTGTTCGATCAATTGTATGGTCGCTGGTGTCATCTGTGAATCGTTATCTTTTGCATCTCAAACCATTCTGCTCCCCCCCCATTAATGGCGCCGTCGGATCGGGCGGCGGCTCAAACACATACTGTTGCGAGTCTGGCAACTGTGGATGAATGCCTCTCAGACATTCCGTCTTTTCTTCCGCTTTTTCAATCACTTCATCCTCTTTCTCTGACTTCCTCCCCCTACTTGGGAACGAGCATCTAACTTCAAAGAGCTGTTAACTCTTTGTTAGAGCACACTCATGATTTTACGATTACACCTATACTCATTGCCTTCTGTAAAATCTTTCTCACTCTTATTTTTTTTCCTTTAATTTTCCAAATTCACTGTAGCCTTACCAAAGCCACTCAAACAATCAAGGTATCAAATCACAAACTACAAAGTCAGGAACCACCTATGCTCTTGCAAAGTTTTCTCATGCTCTCAAAAGCTTCATTCAATTATGATTTCTTAACACCAATCTTTTTTCTTTGTGTCATTTCCATCTGTGCATTTCATTCCAGTTACTAATTACAGTTACCTTAATAGAAAGACCATCAACTAAAGTATGAAACATAAAATATTTATTTCTTCAATTCCTCCTTACAGCAGACCCTAATTCTTATCCTTTTCATTTGTTCAAGTCACACCTTCTTCAATACTGCCTGTTTAATCATCCTCCTTTCAATGGAACATTAATTGTTCCTTTCTCTTTTCTTATTGAACTTCCAATCTCTACACTGACACAATTTCTTCTCTTTTCTCTAGCTTTCTTTCTTTCTCTTTTCTTATTTCATCCCTACTTCATGTTTTTCTTCTCTTTTTTTATGTTTCATTTTTATGAATTTATCCTTAATCTCCGTGCCACACCCGAGACCACTATCACACTTACTCTCCTTCGCCATCTTGAAATCCACTCGTGTGTGTCCCAACCACTTCTTACGCAGAACAATTTTAGCCTTCACATTCACACAGCTTCCACACAGACACGTAAATCCCAGATTTTAAACCGTGTCCCGATACGTAAATCCCAGATTTTATACCGTATCTTAACCACGAATAGTTCCAAACTATTCTAGTAGGTAAATCCCAGATTTTACACTACTATCGTCCACACTTTTACACTTATTTATTTATACATTTTAACGCCGTTCCACTCCGCCTTCCTCTTATAATTTAGCGTTGCCAATATGCAGAATTTGAAAAGGATCTGCTTACCTTATGTCACTGTGGGCCCAAGAGGAAGGCCGGTCAGAAGTGTGGCTCCTTTATCCTTTAATCTTTATCAGGTCGTCACCTGGTGTGGACGTGGGCCCCAGGCCCGAGTCCCAGACTCTTGTGGTTTTTCCTGAAGCCCCAGGCTTCCTTTGAGCCCCAGGCTCTTGAAGCCCCAGGCTTCTATTCTTTTCTTAGAGTCCCAGACTCTCTTTGAAGTCCCAGACTTCTATTACCTCTCATGCATCACGTCAGGGTCACCATAAATTGTTGGAATTTATCTTTATATCAATGTTAGAATTTAACTTTAACCCAGTGTAAACTCAAATTAGTAATCTGACTCCAATTTGCGACCTTCCCCAACACTCACTCATCCAACAATATGCGCGCTCGTTCTGCAATAGAAAGGTATCAGGAAGCCGGCATTTTCACACACGAAGTGGATTTATTCCCAATACAGATTTCCTACATGGCACCTGGATCTCGAATCCCTCTCAATACAAGTCTACACCTCTCTTGCCACCAGCGAATGTGTTCTACCCCCGAGTTGCCCAGTACTGATTCATACTATACAACATGCAAAATGGCACAGACAAAGGCATCCTGGCATGATTCTATTGGCTATGTGTATTGCAGTTAACTTTAGCTCGCTCTCATTGGTCTTTCTCCTCCCGCCGAATCCCGTGGCTCCTCCTGCGTGCGATTCCCCGATGGCCGCTCCTTCCCGGAGTCATCTCGTCTCGCTCAGCACCTTGTTTCTAAAACATTCCATTCTTGCACAACCCCCGCAACCAGTTTCGCGCCACCAGTCACACTCTCAGCATTTTACAATATCACATTTTCATACATTGGATGCACCAACATCTAATGAACTATGTTAAGCTCAAACTCTTATATTCCTTTAATAGTCAAAAGTATGAAATCCTTTAAGTGTAACTGAAGTTTAGACCATGCTAATGACCAGACACTCAGAGGAATGCAGGAAGATTAGATCACAGCTGCACCACAGGAGGTGTGAACGAGACCCCTCTGAAACAATGGACTTCCATGCCAGGATCACAAAAGTGGCTCCGAGCAGTATAACCTTTGTTCAGTTTTAAATTGACTGCCATTTACATTATCCTTTAAGGTGCATCAAGACAAAGACTAACAGACTGAAAAACAGTTTCTTCCCGAGAGCCATCTCCATGCTGAACTCTCACACACACCTACCCTTACCTTGCAGAACATCGACAATGTGTTTTTATTTTTCCAATTTTGTGTTTATCCATCCATCCATCTATCTTCTGTACCGCTTTTCCTCACTAGGGTCGCGGGGGTGCTGTAGCCTATCCCAGCTATCTTCGGGCAGTAGGCGGGGGACACCCTGAACTGGTTGCCAGCCAATTGCAGGGCACACAGAGACGAACAACCATCCGGCTCACACTCATACCTGGGGGCAATTTAGAGTGTTCAATCGGCCTGCCATGCATGTTTTTGGAATGTGGGAGGAAACCAAGCGCACCCGGAGGAAACCCACACAAGCATGGGGGGGAACATGCAAACTCCACACAGGATGGCCGGAGCCGGGATCGAACCCACGCCCGATGCTGTCTCTCACTGTGAGGCCATCGTGCTAACCAGTCGGCCACCGTGCCGCCCTAATTAATCTATTTTATATATTTAATTACATTATTGTGGTATTGAACTGGAGCGGGGAGCTCTCTAATCTCGTTGCACACTGAGTACAATGACAATAAAGGGCAGTCTGATTCTGATCATTGTTGCCATGGTCTACCGCCCGCCCAAATCACAAAGTGACTTGTTAAATGACTTCTCCACTCTACTGATCCAGCTCCACTCTTTCTCCCAATGTGCTTTTGCTAAGAGATTTAAATATTTATATTGAAAAGAAATAATCTGGCCCTCACCAGAGACTTTCTATCAAGTCTGGACACCTTTAGTTTTAGTCAGTTTGCTGATTTTCCAACACATTCCGAAGGTCATACGTTGGCTCTTATCTGATGTTCTAGAGTCATCCCCTCATCCCCTCAAACTAGCATCCTTGATAATCCCTCCAAGCCCGATACACTTGCAGCCCAGTATAACAATGAATTTACCAGCATCCTCAACTTCCCCACTGAAAACATGCATGGTCTTCTTCTCCTCAACTGCCCCAGGTGTTCCACACAGCTCCAAGCAAAGAAATCAAAAGGTCGACAACTGGAACATCTCATTAGGAAAACTGCTCTTATTATTCACAAACAAATACACAGAAATCACCGCTCTATACAAAGAATCCATTGCTCAAACCAAAACAGCTTATTTTTCTGGTCTCATTTCTTTGAATGGTGACAATACTAAAACTATTTTTTCACTTCATAGTATCTTCCAACCACACAACTCCCTACCCCACACAAGTGCTCAACTTACACCTGTGACTCCAAAATAGTAAAATTAAAAACATCCCACAACACTTCCACACAAATACACACTCTCTTCCCACACTACCTACTTGCCAGCCTCTCTTTACTTTTGCATTCCCCAATTCCTTAGAACTTGCAGAACTCATCCACAAATGCAAGCCCTCCACCTGCCTGCCCGATCCAGTCCATACAACCCTGGTCAAATCCTGCCTTCCCTCACTACTTCCTTTCATCTCTGCCATTACTCAGTCTTAAGTCTCGTCCACCGGTATTGTACCATCATTGTTCAAAACTCCAGCTGCCACTCCCATTCTGAAAAAACCTGGTTCAGACCCCAAAACTACTGCAACCTCCATCCTACCTCCAAACTACCATTCATTTCAAAAGTCCTAGAAATAGTAGTCACCACTCAGCTCCATTGTCATCCATTCTCAGCCTTTTCAGTCGGATTTCCGGCCCCTGCACAGCACTGAAACAGCCCAACTAAAAATTACTTCTGATCACCTCACTGCAACTGACTGTGGGTCACTTTCCAAACTCATCCATTTTGACCTGAGTGTAGCCTTTGACACCATCTCACACACCATCCTCTTTAATAGATTTTCATTGGCATCATCCAGAATGGTTCCATTCATACCTAGAAGACCGCACTCAGTTCAGCCCGCTAAAATCCTTTTCATCCCACCCAGTCACCTTAGGTGTGCTCCAAGGCTCTGTCTGGACCCCCAATTATTTATTATGTACCACCTTCCCCTTGTCACCATCTTCTGAAAAGTAAATCTCTTTACATGGCTTCGCGGATGAACACCCAGCTCTATTTCCCCTTTCAACCCAGTATAAAACTCACTCCCCTCCTCCCTGATCTCCTGTCTATATGAAATCACTGACTGGTTCACTTACAAAAAACAAACAAAACATAAGTTCTTCTTTTTGATACAAAATCTATCCTATCCAAAGGTAACAGATTTTCCATTTCTCTTGGCCATCTAGTTTCAACTCCCCTCAGGTCAAGAATCTGGGTGTCTAGACAGCACTCTATCTTTCCTTAAGCATATCCATAATGTAACCCAGTAAGCCTACTTTCACCTGCACAACATCATTCGACTCTGCCCCTCCCTTTCCCCCTCAACCACTTCTATGCTTTTCCACAGTCTTGGCACCTTCTGTCTCGACTATTGTAACTCTCTCCTCGTTGGCCTTCCTCACAAGTACCTCCATCGGCATCAACTGGTACAGAACTCAGCTCTACGTATCATTACAAGAACTCACTCCTCCCATCACAACACCTCTGTTCTCCAGGAACTTCACACCTGTCACATTATCCAATACAAGATACTCCTTCTTAATTACAAAGCCATTCATACCCATGCCCCTGCTTACCTCAGATCCTCCACCTCCATCCAATTGAATGTTCCAACTTTCCGTCTCAGCACTATGGGGAACAAAGCCTTCAGTTCGTTGCTCTCTGACTCTCAACTGGGTTATGATCGCCAGTCTTTGCTGGACCTACGGTGCAGCGTCGGAGATTCAGGTGTGTTCAAACATGGTTGGGGTAAGATATTGCCTGGGGACATCCTGGCGGACGTCTTTCGTGTTAACACGCTCCCATCACCCCGGAAGCGGCGTCGTGGCAAACGCAAAGGCCAGATGAGAAACTAAAAAGGGAGCTAAAACATGCTTCGTCCACTGCTCGTTCCTGAATGCATGGATGCACTCCTTTGTGGCGCATTCAATAGCTCATTGACTCTTGCTTGCTATGGAACGTCAGCTGCCCACGGGAGGTTTGGCTGCACTCCCGTCCGCGAGCCCTCCGACTCGGCGTGGACCTCCATCCTCTGAGAGACCTTCCCAGAAGTCGTCGATCGAAGGAGCTACACACACCTGCAACTCCCTCAAGAAAAGCGTTGGTAAACTCCCGCTCGATGACAAACAAAACGTTTATTCTGAGGGAGCTATTTCTTCACATTACACATTTCCTCTGCCTGACGGAGACTTGGACTGGCGACAGTGAGTGCATCGCAATGCTCGAATTATGACGCGCTGCATGTTCTTACTTGGACGATCCGAGAACGTCACTCCATGGTGGAAGAACGGTGACTATTTTCAAAAACAATTTAGAATGTATACAATGTGTATTCGTCACATCGATCACCAGCCTTGAAACCATTCTCTGTTTATGGGATATTTTAATATTAATGTATGCTGTCCTGAAATTGGTATAGCAAAGGACTTTTTGAGACTCACTGACTCATTGCAGCGTTTGACACAGTGGACCAAAGTATTCCTCAGGCTCGTATACAGCATCAGATGGGCATTACAGGTTGCACTCAAGAGTGGCATTGATCCTAATTGGCCGTCAGGACCTTTTGTGTTGGCAGCACGGTGGACGACTCGTTAGCATGATGGCCTCACAGTGCAGTCGTCATGGGATCGATTCCGGCGTTCCCGTGTGGAGTTTGCATGTTCTCCCCGTGGCTGCGTGGGTTTCCTCCGGGTACTCCGGTTTCCTCCCACATTCCAAAAACATGCATGGCAGGTTGATTGGACACTCTAAATTGCCCCTGGGTATGAGTGTGAGCCAGGATGGTTATTCGCCTATGTGTGCCCTGCAATTGGCTGGCCACCAGTTTAGGGTGTACCCTGCTTACTGCCCGAAGATAGCTGGGATAGGCTCCAGCACCCCCCGCGACCCTTGTGAGGAAAAGTGGATAAAGGATGGATGGACCTTTTGTGTTTGCCTCTCTGCCCCTCTGACGTATGGTGTTCAACAGGGTTCTTTTTTGGGTACCTTGTTCCTTTCGTTGCACTTGCTGCCCCTAGGTTCCATCCTACTAAAACATTACAACACTATTTCCTCCATTGCTGTGCGGATGACAGTCAGAGCAATGTCTCGCTGTGCAAAAAAGACACTCTCCTTGACACCACTTTTGTCCTGTCTTGAGGTAATCAATGCCTGGATGTCACATAATTTCTTTTATTTCAACAAAAAGAAGACAGAGGTTATGGGGCTCGGTGCCAGTGGGCTTTCTACTTTCAACCCTGTTGACCTTGGCCCCCTGGCGTCCTATCTAAAGTGAACCCGTTTCGAAAGGCAAATGCGCGGTCTCAGCAAGGCAGACAGCCGAAACATCAAGAGTGAGATGGCCAGCTAGGCAAACTCATACCACCGAGACGAGAGGACACCCAAACCCATCCGTGGTGTGTTTCAGACTCTGAGCATCAGTTGGACTGGGCAGCGTCTTCCGGATCCACCGTCTTTGCAGCAGTCAGCCACCCTTGCTAGCGTAGCTGGTTCCCGACGTTCAACAACCAGGTGCACTCGTACTCACCAGCGCAGGAGCGGTTTCTTCTCCTCACCCCTCGTAACCAAGGCAATATTGGTCAGAATATTTATTAATATCAATTTGAGCGCCCAACTAAATTTAAGTTTATATAATTAATTAGAGAAGAATGTGAATATTATTAAGCCACTGTTTTGTTGTCATAAATTGTAATAAGTGTTGTGAGTTGAGTGCTGAGGACTAAGCGTAGTCTCAATGGGGATCACGCTATGGGCTGATATTTGTGCCACTAGAAACTGAATCTGAATATCATCAATTTGAATGTGAATTGCTTAACTTGAATATTTGAATTGAAAACTGAATATTTGAATTGAAAAATGAATCAAAAGCCTCCTATGTGTCCACTTTTAAAACTCGTTTGAAGACACATTTTTATTCTTTAGCTTTCAACTCATTATGAGACTGTGGCATCTACTGTATATGTGTTTACGTGTTTTAATTTGTGTTCTAATTTCTTGCTAATTTATATTACACCATATGGAAAGCGCTTTGTTACAGCTCCAGCTGTTGTCAAATGCGCTATATCAAGAAAGTTGTATTGTATTGAATGTGGTTTCCTCTTGTTCTCTCTACACCACAGTTGGATTTAGTTTATCCGGCTTGAGTAATTTGGTACGATTAATTAAGTAGTTAAGGCAGCCGCAACACCCCTAAGGTATATTAGGATAACCTTATTTAAGCTCCAGCACAAAATTTGAGACATTCCAAAGGTTAGAGGAGTTCCACTAACGCACCTTCCACTATAGGAACCCCGACCTGGGAAACACGACCCCCCTCAGCGCGTACGACTATGCCGCTGCTGAGTTATGTTGCTGCAGAGGGTGCAGCGGGAATTCTTCTCGATTGAGATGGCATGCCTCGACCGTAAAGTAGCGCACCCACAAGACAATAATTAGAGACTACTGGCACCTGAGCTGGATGATAATAGCGCCATTCACATCGGAGGCCACCTGCGATGGGCTCCGGGCCTGACCGAGGACAGCAAACACACCATCCTACTCCCTTCGAAACATCCAGTGACCAACCTGGTCATCGCCACTATGTCACCAAGCTGTTTCATCCTGGAGCAGAGCGGCTCTTTGCTAAGCTCAGGAAGAAGTTTTGGACTTTTTGCGGCCGGGAGGATGTGCGACGATACCAACTGTCATGTACAGTCTCCCAGAAGCAGAGAGCTCAGCCAATTATGCCACGACTGGCTGACCTTCCACCCTGATGCCTCCGCTTCCAAGAAGCACCCTTCTACAACATGGGCACGGATTGCTCCGTGGCATTCACCGTCAGGAAGGAAGTTGGGAGTGGAACTGCTAAAACACACAGTAGCCGTCCACCTCTAGGTGTTGTCCGAAACAGCTTCCTCCAGTCGTTTTGTCAATTCATTGGAAGGAGAGGACGACCCCATACCCGCTGGTCCGATCACAGGACGAATTTCTGTGGAGGAGATTTTGAGCTCTTCAGGAGCTACAACCTGATGACTTTGGAGTTGGCTAGAACTTGAGAAAGAGTTGGCTAGTCAGCAGGTCAATTCCTCCTACGACCTTCCAAACGTGGTGGAATGGAAGAAAGAGTTCAGGTCCATAAAGTCTGTCCCCAGCGCCGTGCTCGGAGCTCAGGTTTCCAGATCACAAGTCTTCAACACCATGCTGGTGGAAATTGACGCAATACTGAACTCCGAGCAATGTGGCCAATCTCGACCCGATAACACCAAGCAGCCTTCTGATGGGGCGGCAAGACGGTATATGCCTCCACTGAGATAATCGTCAGGAGACAATGGAGGTATACTTAGGCCTTAGCTGACCAATATTGTAAGATATTCATTATGGAGTATCTCCCATCACTGCAAGTGGCTCAACAAAAGAGGCAACCTAGAATGGTAAATGGGCCGTCACTTATATAGCACCTACTTACTGTAATCAAAGCGCTTCACACTATCACCTCATTTACCTACTCATGACATACCATCGGGGGCAAATGGGGGTTCAGTATCTTGCTCCAGGATACATCAACATGATCAGAATGGTTGGGGATCAAACCCACAACCTATAGGTTGGGAAACAACCACTTTTTCACTCAGCCCCAAGCGCCCCCAAACTTGTAGTGAAAGGCAATGACGGGAGAGTTCGCTCGGTGGTTGTGGACATTGGAAGATGAAAGAGGCAAAGACCAGTGGCACGACTGATCCAGCTACCCCAGTACTCTGGCTCTGACCTGACAGACTGGCGACGAGACCGCAGACCCTCATTTAGTAATTGCTGATTAGCGCCACAAATCAAGGGGCTGCTGCAATGAAGGGTCTGTAATTTGTGAAGGATTGATAGGGCATGTTTTTTTTTTTTAATATTTGGGAGTTTGTATTATAATTTCCCATATTTCATTTTCTGCCCATGATACACCTGTTTGTCAAAATAGGTTCTAGTTTGTTTTGCGGAGGTTTCAAGTGATTGTGTTTGCATACGTTGAAAGGGTACAGTGCACAGTTTTAGTACACGCGCAGCGAGTCGGACAATCTTTCCCATGACTTTCAAGAATATTTGAGATGCGTAGCAGTGCAGAATGAGTCGCCACAGAGAGGTGTTTAGTGTGGCATTGGTCGGCGATGTTCCAGCTAAGGAGTGTCCAGAATTCCAAGAAAGTAAATACGCTTGGAAAGGCAAATGCATGTTCTCAGGACGGCAAACGGTAGAAACATCGAGAGTGATTTGGCAAGCTAGACTAACTCATACCAAAATAAGCTACATATACAATAATACAATACAATACAAGCTTGGTGCTCCCTGCCAGCCAGCAAGCTCGCGACAGCGAGCCAGCGATAGCGAGCCAGCGACAGCGACCCAGCGACAACGAGCCTGGCAACAAGCCCGACTGTCATCTGCCTAGCAATGGAAGGAAATTCTGTATTTTCGTAGGATGGAACCTTGGGGCAGCAAGTGTCGCGAAAACAGCAAGGGCCCCAAAACACACAAACACAAAAGGTCCTGTCAGCCAAATAGGATCTAAACCACTTTAGAACCCTACCACTAATGCCCACCTGGTGCTGGAAATGAGCCAGAAGATTACTGTGGTCCAATGTGTCAGATGCTGCAGTTAGCTCTAACAAGACAAGACACAGTCTCCAGTGTTGTTTGCCAGTAGTATATCAAACTCGTAGCAGGGCTGACTCTGTGCTATGCATTTTCTTGAAACCTGACTGGAAAACCTCCATGACATTGTGTTCATCCATCTTAACTGCATGTTCACCACCTTTTCCAGAATTTTAGAAACAAAAGGCAATCTGGAAATGGGTCTAAAAATTGCGAGAGGACGCCCAAAGTCATTTACGGTGTGTCGCAGTGTGCAGTGGCAGACTGTGAGCATCAGTTGGACTGGGCATCATCTTCCGAATCCACCGTCATTGCAGCAGTCAGCTACCCTCGCCAGCGGAGCTCTTCCTCAACGTTCAACGACGATGTGCACTTGCTCACCCGCCAGCCTAGTTTCTCCTCCTCACCCCAGTAACTGCGGCAATGTTGGCCAGAACATTTATTAATACCAATTTGGGCCCGCAACTAAATTTAGGTTTATATAATTAATAAGATAAAAAAGTGAATATTATCAAGCAATTATTTCGTTGTAATGGATCGCATTAAGCATTGAATTTAGTTTCCTCTTGCTCTCTCTACACCACTGTAGGATTTAGTTTATTTGGCTTGAGTAATTTGGTACATTCAATTCACTAGTTAAGGCATCCGCAACGCCCCTAAGGTGATAACACATACAGCTCCGGCACAAGCAGCAAAGAAAATGATTCACTGCACTGATGAATCAACACCAGGAACACTTTAAAGGATTTGTCAAAAGGATAATGGTCTCAAGGAATATACAACTTGAACAAAGGAACTACAAGAAATAAAAGCCAGTCTACAGTTAACACAGAAGGAAGTTGAAGTAAAAATAAGTCATACAAAACCCATGGAACACTGCAAAAATATGCAAACGGAAATATATAAGGTATGTGATAGTCTTCTGGTTTTAACTGATAAAATGGACTAGAAAGAAGGCCAACAATTTGGCCCTACATGGAGTGGAGGAGACACCTAGAGAGACATGGACAGACACTGAAGAAAAAATAAGGAAACTCTTGAAGGATAAACTTCAGCTGCAGGAAAAGATAGATGTTGAGCGAGCACACCGGACAGGGAAACCTGACCTGGAAGTATCAGGGCCAGGCCTATTGTTGTCAGATTTGAAAATTGTGAAACTAAAACAATGGTTTTACAAAACGTGAAGTACCTGAAGGGCTGAAATATTTACATAAATGAGGATTGGACGCAGAAGCTGTCTATCATAAAAGACCATAGGGCGCAGCGCATTAAAGGGCCCAGTCTCAGTTGTGTCCTACTTCTGTATTTAACACATAGGGCACACCGTACCATTGGGCACAGGTATGTCAAGACATACCATAGCAATGAAACACAAGCTAGCACACATGTGAGTGGAGGTTTTGAAAAAGACAGCTATGAAAAAGGCTTAACTGAGTTAGTCACAAGTCATTCTCAGTCGCTAAGTCCCTTATGTTTGAGGAGAGTTTTAGTGACGACTCAACCAGAGGGATCCCACTCGTCACCACTCTACTTGCAGTCAGGGCTTTACATCAAAAACAAAACTACCACCCAAAATCAACTGAACAGCATACGAGCAAACAATGAAACGATTAACACAAAATGTGTATTTCCCATGCCATTCATATCCCAATTGCTGCAAAGCATTCTGGGAATCCTTCAGCCTCAGCCAATCGGGCTCATTAGAGAGATGTTGTAAGTGGTATGCTTTGGGCAGCGTATTTTATTTATTTATTTTTTCAGGGTCTGTTGTGTAAAGTTTAACCTAACCTGTGATATTTCTCGCTTGCAACAGCATCAAGGATAAGACAAACCTCCAACATTGTGGACAGCAGCCCGTTTATCCAGCTTTCTCCCGCACGTACATGTGGGTCAGTTGACAACTCATTTTCTCAAACTGTGACCAACAGGAGTGCTCACACAATGTATTTCTCCCAGTCAATTGTGCAATGCTTTGTAATCTTAAACTTTACCAATAGAGGGTGCTAAACATGTACCATGAATTGCTCTCTTGAGCAATTGATAATTGAATTGCTTTCTTGCGCACTCCGTCAGTGTGTTTTAACATCAATTGTTCTGTGTTATGTTGTCTATGTTTGTGCTTATGAAACAAGTGAAAATGTAAAATAAGGAGGTAAAATAAAGTGGTTATTCAGTTTTATTCATAAACAATATTATTTCGAACTACACTCAAACCTAGCGAAGCAGGTGTACCACGTGGTACACCTGGTTTGTGGTGCTTCAAACGTCACCATATACGTCACCAACATACGCATCGACTCGCCATTCATGACCCACACATCTATATGACTCGGCACATGCTTATACAGAAGGGTTTATTTGCTTTAGCTCATTTTTTGGCACAATTTGTGAAGATATATACAATGAAACACATTTGAAAGCAGTATGTTCATTAGTACCATGGACATTCTTATTTTAAGGGCTTCCTTGCTACTTTTAAGATGATTGTACTTTGTGTTGCCTTTGTTGAAGTTGAATGTACCTTTAATTATCATTTCATCCTGTAACTGTCTAGGTTAGTGTACAGGTCTATGTTTGCATCTATATATTTAGATCTGTTTACTCATTCATTTGTTTTCTTTGTACTTGTGTGTATTTGTTTGCAGTTTTACGAAAAGAAAAAAAGTCTTCCAGAAAAACGTGAAGTCGGATTATCCTCTTTTTGTTTTTATCGGAATTTTTTTTTTATCTCACTCCCGTTCCACACATGGTCAGGGCAGAAGAGTCATAAAAAATTTAAAGTGGCAGGCGACAGAGGAGATATTGTTCATTTACGTTATGATAAATTTATAATTCACCCCCATGCAAGCACGCCAAGAGAGCAGCAGCATGTCCAATATTAATAAGCAGCATGATGAGTATATATTTAAAATACAAAGCTGACTAACACCAATGAAATGGCTAAACCGCACACTGAAGAAATACATTAAAAAAATTTAAATCATCTAATGTAATCATTCATAAGATGCGACCATAGAGCACCATGATCTTGCTTTGACATGTTCAATGAAAAACTAGCTGACATGCTCAGCTATTCGAGTGATGAAAACCTGTGAATATTTTGTGGGGATTTAAATGTTGATTTATTAAATCCAAATAGCCACCAGAAAACAACTGATTTTATTAACACAATGTATAGTATTTTTTTCCCTGTAATTCTAAAACCTAGTAGAAAAATAATAGATATTTAATTTTCATTCATTTCATTCACATTTTTCTCCTTTTAGTTTTTTGTTTTTAGCAATGCATCTATACAGTGTGTATCGTATAGTGGTTCTCCACGGCACGCTCCTGCAGTTATTTAACATACATATGGAAAAAGAAGCGTTGTTTTTACTTTTTGGGGGGGCTATAGACCAGTGTGTATGGATTTATGTATGTAAGTGTTAGGTAGTGGCTCGAGGCAGCCACAGGGTCTCTCCCCTTTACTGGGTTATTTAAGTGTTAAATAATTTTCTTTACTTTTTGTCAAGGTTGGGCCCCAGTAGTGTTGCATGTATTTGCATGAGTGGTCCATTTTGATTCAGTTTGTATTTTATTTTAACAAGGTGAGTGTGTCTGCCATCCGTCTCCATCTTATATTATTAGTTGAATAGGCCATCCGAATTTGTTTGTTCGGTTAATGTATTTTTTAGTTGTCTTGATGTCCTTATTCTGTTTGTATGAATGAAAATTAAAGTACTGGTCGCCGAGTTTGCTGCGAGTTGAGTTCCTGGCTAGTCGAGTGTTTTATGTTGTAGGCCTACCGTATTTTTACGGCCAAAAGACGCGCCATATCAAAGGGCGCAGTACCAGTTGCAGTACCAGTTGCTATTTCTGTATTTGATACATAGATAGAAGGCACCATATCATTGGGCACAAACAGAACCAAGCAACCGAGCAGTGGCGCTAGCTGCTCAGTCGCGCTAGCGTGTTTTTAAAACGGCAGCGGGAGTTCGGTGGTACTTAATTTTAGCTTTTAACAACGTGCTGAAGTTGTCCTCATCCAAAAATGCACCAAGTCCTTGTCTTTTGTATCCAAGATAAACAGCTCGACAGTTCTCCACCAAACACGAGAGTCATTATCAGTCTGCCTCACCGTCTTGCTGCCGCGGAGCCCCTCAGATGGGATGCCGACACAATGCCGGTGTGAGCAAGTCACTAATCAACAAACGTGCGGTCACAGTGTTACATCAAAACTAAAACTATCACCCCAAATCAACTGAATAGCATAATAGTGTAGGCCCAGCAAAATTCCGCCTCCCAGCCTACCATACAATACCTTGGTTAACATGCATGCACACTAAAACAGAAGATAGCATCGCTAGCGTGGCTAGCTGTTTTTAAAAAGGCAACAGGAGCAAAACTGAGTTTGGTTGTATTTTATTGAACTATTTAACAATGTACTCACATTATTAATAATCAGTCATCATCCACAAATCCATCAAAATCGTCTTCTGTATCAGAAATAAACAGCTGGGCAAGTTCTCCCACAAACACGCAGTTTCCCTCTCGTCATTGTCAGATTCCCCATGTCACACGCCCTGTGTCGCTGCTGCATCCTCATGATGCCGGATTTTGCGAAAGCTCTAACAACAGAGCTAGCAGACACGTTTGCCCATATAGGGGCACTGGGGCCTGCTTTGCACTGGGGGCGTGCCTTTGCGTTGTCGTTCATGCCCATCATTCCCCTCTCACGTCCGCCTGCTGTCGTTAGCCACGCCCGCCTTCTCTCTATATAAGCAGTGTGCCGGCAGTTAATGTTCGCAGTCAGCCCAGCGGTGCACTTGGTCCACATAATGGGCACTCCGCATCAAAAGGCGCCCTGGCTTTTTTGGACGAGTTTCAGGACTTTAAAGTGTGCCGTATGGCTGCGAAAATACGGTACTTTGTATTTTCTTTTTCGCTGCATAATTTGGATTAAGATTGTATTTGATTTTACCAAGATTAAAACCATCGTCTCAGCCACAACCCAGAAGCCCCCGTGCTGTTTCTCTCCGCAGACCCTCCACACACTCCACACACCCACGTCGGCACGACACAAGGCAGAGCGCAGCAGTGCGCACAGGCCTTCCGCAGCACATTCGAGTTACATAGGCATATATGTAGGAGTTTATCCATACACATTTAGCACAGATGGAAGTGAGTTTTCATCTATCCCTTTAATATACTCTAAACGTGTTCAGTACCGCACGTATAGATTAAAATATTTGCACTCGGAGCAGAATGCAATCTTGTAATGCTGTTACATGTACTGACCCTTGTTGCATGTACTGTCCCCGCCCAATCGCATGGCACACAAAGACAAACAACCATCCGCGCTTCCACTCATACCTAGGGGGAAATTTAGAGTGTTTAATCAAACTACCACGGATGTCTTTGGAATGCGGGCTTAAACCAGAGTACCCGGAGAAAACCCACAAAGGCACGGGGAGAACATGCAAACTCCACACAAGAAGGCCGGAGCCGGAATTGATCCCACGACCTCTACCCCACCATGCTGCCTCTTCATCAATATAAAGACAAAAATAAATAAATTACATCATACACACAACAGATGCCAATGCAGAGACTCCTGCCCGTCGTCTCTGTATGCCAAATGCTCCATCCCTAACTATGAAAGTCTTGTGAAACGCGCTATATAAATGAAATTGTATTGTATTGTATAGTATCCAGAAACTGATTGAAATTAAAAAAAAAAATCCAGAGTCAAACAAGCCATTCAACAAAGCAGTGCTGGTTGACCTAGCCTCATAAAGTTTTTGAAGTTTGCCTTGAATCATGTTCTGACATCATTCGCCGTCATAAATCAAGCTTTGATGCACGTATGCACCAATGTAGCTGCACCAACGAGAGGAGGGAGAAACTCATTCATCACCAGCCACCAGAAAAGGTATTTATGAGCTGAAGCTCCAATGTGACCGGCTTAAAGAAGAACCACCAGTTAAAATGGTATGTGAGTGTGGCTGACTCCTGGACATGAGGTTCTATCCATCCATCCATCATCTGTCACCGCTTCTCCTCACTAGGGTCGTGGGGGGTGCTGGAGCCTATCCCAGCTATCTTTGGGCAGTAGGCGGGGGACACCCTGAACTGGTTGCCAGCCAATTGCAGGGCACACAGAGACGAACAACCATCCACACTCACACTCATACCTAGGGGCAATTTAGAGTGTTCAATCTGCCTGCCATGCATGTTTTTGGAATGGGGGAGGAAACCGGAGTACCCGGAAGAAACCCACGCAGGCACGGAGGTTCTAAAGACGTTGGAGAAAATATTTTGAATGGCAGCAGAACGAAATTGAAATCTATTCAACAATTAACCCATAAAAAACTACAAACCGCGCGCCCATGACTATAAAATGAAGACAAAAGACTTTTGTAAATAAATTACTGTATTTTCACAACCACAGGGCGCACCTATAAAAGACCTACATTTTCTCCAAAATGGATGAGGTGGCGTAGAACGAGGAGCACGTTATGTGCGCACCAAGTTCCAAATCTGTACACAGACTTTCTAGAGCGCTGCTTGACAGACTGGGTCCATCACACAGTGAGTTTGGCACACTCCTGTTGGTTGAGGTTTGAGAATACAAACGATTGTGTTGACTGGGAGCATTTAAACATTCTGTTTCTATCCTCTGTTGGTCATGGTTTGAAAAAAAACAAACAAAGAAAAAAAAACAGACACTTCCCAAAGCGCGCCAGTTCAGACATCCCTCTAACCAGCCATCTGGTTGGCCTGAGAGATGTATGTGTTGTGTTATCGTATTTTTGCGACCATAAGGCGCACTTTAAAATCCCACATTTTCCCCAAAACTAACAATGCCCCTTGCAATGCAACGCGCCTATTGTATAGACAGAGTAACTCTCTCAACCATTGGGCATGATCCCTGGGGCATTTCAGAGTGCATGTCAGCACACCCTGCTGGCCAAAGTCAGAGACACCTTGCTTTGAATTAACTGTGACGAACACATTATGTGAATACGTTTTTTGATGATGGTGCAGGAGAAAGCTGGACAAAA
Organism: Idiotropiscis lumnitzeri; assembly: GCF_059441095.1. Taxonomy (NCBI): domain Eukaryota; kingdom Metazoa; phylum Chordata; class Actinopteri; order Syngnathiformes; family Syngnathidae; genus Idiotropiscis; species Idiotropiscis lumnitzeri. The sequence goes on along the minus strand of NC_142400.1, from coordinate 22,597,619 downwards.
GTGCAGCTGTCCACGATGTCATAGTCTGTCATATCATCATGTTATTGCAAGCAAGAAACATCACAGACTGCAAAAAAAAAAAAAAAAAAAACTCTGCCCAAACGACACCACTCGCATCTCTCTAAACAGCCATGTGATTGGCTGAGGCTGACTGGCTCCCAAGAAGCCATTGCTGTAATCTTTTTGTGTTATTTTTATTTCTTTTGAGGATATGAATGGCATGAGAGATGCATTTTTTCTGTTCATTTTATTTCTGTTTCATTGTTTGCTTCCGGCGCCGCGCGAGTGGCTGCCTGTTTACAGCAGCGTGGCTCACTATTGAGCCTTTTTCGTGTGTTTTTTCCCTTTACCCTGTTTTATTTTATTTATACCTCATCTCAGCAATGGACATACAACTTGCGGTGGTTCTACTGCTGTTGGGGGCTGTTTTTTGCGCGATCGTGTCCGGAGACGAAACTCGGAGCTACGGATCGATCGTGTGCTCAAGAGATCAGCTGTTAGCACTCCGTGCTAACCCCGCGTCGGCTCCCGGAGCGAGACCCGATATCCCCCGCGAGCTGAGGAGGAAGAGACGGGGATGTCGTGCGGGGGCTAAAGGCCAGGCAAGGAGGAGACGATACAACCCCGTCCTCCCGTCCGTTATTATGGGGAATGTTAGATCCCTCCCCAATAAAATGGACGAGCTAACAGCGCTAACTCGGCATGAGAGGATTGTCCGGGAGGCTAGCTTGTTGGTGTTCACGGAGTCGTGGCTAACAGAGCTAACGCCGGACGCCGTCGTGGAATTGGACGGCTTCCAAATACTACGCGTGGACAGGACACTGGAGAGCGGTAAGAGGAAAGGGGGGGGGCTGGCTGTGTTTGTTAATGATAGATGGTGTAACCCTGGGCACATAACTGTTAAGGATCAACTTTGCAGTCGGGACATTGAGCTGATAGCTGTTAGCATGCGTCCGTTCTATTTACCGCGAGAGTTCAGTCATGTGATCGCGGTGGCGGCGTACGTGCCACACTCTGCTAACAGTGAGACAGCCTGTGACGTACTGACTGCAGCTGTGAGCAGGCTACAAACACAGCACCCAAATGCCCTGCTCCTTATCTCAGGTGACTTCAATCATGCTTCTCCTTCCTCCTCTCTGCCTTCATTCACACAATATGTAACCTGTAAAGGATAATGTAAATGGCAGTCAATTTAAAACTGAACAAAGGTTGGACTGCTCGGAGCCACTTTTGTGATCCTGGCATGGAAGTCCATTGTTTCAGAGGGGTCTCGTTCACACCTCCTGTGGTGCAGCTGTGATCTAATCTTCCTGCATTCCTCTCCTGAATGTCTGGTCATTAGCATGGTCTAAACTTCAGTTACACTTAAAGGATTTCATACTTTTGACTATTAAAGGAATATAAGAGTTTGAGCTTAACATAGTTCATTAGATGTTGGTGCATCCAATGTATGAAAATGTGATATTGTAAAATGCTGAGAGTGCGACTGGTGGCGCGAGGCTGGTTGCGGGGGTTTGTGCATGAATGGAATGTTTTGGAAGCAGATGGTGATGAGCGAGACGAGATGACTCCGGGACCAGTGGACGAAGGAGAGGCCATCGGGGGATAGCACAAGCAGGAGGAGTCGCCACGGGATTCGGCGGGAGGAGAAAGACCAATGAGAGCGAGCTAAAGTTAACTGCAATACACATAGCCAATAGAATCATGCCAGGATGCCTTTGTCTGTGCCATTTGCATGTTGTATAGTATGAATCAGTGCTGGGCAACTCGGAGGTAGAACACATTCGCTGGTGGCAAGAGAGGTGTAGACTTGTATTGAGAGGGATCCGAGATCTAGGTGCCATGTAGGAAATCTGTATTGGGAATAAATCCACTTCGTGTGTGAAAATGCCGGCTTCCTGATACCTTTCTATTGCAGAACGAGCGCGCATATTGTTGGATGAGTGAGTGTTGGGGAAGGTCGCAAATTGGAGTCAGATTACTAATTTGAGTTTACATTGGGTTAAAGTTAAATTCTAACATTGATATAAAGATAAATTCCAACAATTTATGGTGACCCCGACGTGATGCATGAGAGGTAATAGAAGTCTGGGACTTCAAAGAGAGTCTGGGACTCTAAGAAAAGAAAAGAAGCCTGGGGCTTCAAGAGCCTGGGGCTCAAAGGAAGCCTGGGGCTTCAGGAAAAACCACAAGAGTCTGAGACTCGGGCCTGGGGCCCACGTCCACACCAGGTGACGACCTGATAATGAATGAAGGAGCCGCACATCCGACCGGCCTTCCTCTTGGGCCCACAGTGACATAAGGTAAGCAGATCCTTTTCAAATTCTGCATATTGGCAACGCTAAATTATAAGAGGAAGGCGGAGTGGAACGGCGTTAAAATGTATAAATAAATAAGTGTAAAAGTGTGGACGATAGTAGTGTAAAATCTGGGATTTACCTACTAGAATAGTTTGGAACTATTCGTGGTTAAGATATGATATGGTTAAATAAATAAATAAATATATAAATAAATAAGTGTAAAGGTGTGGACGTTAGTAGGATGTAAAATCTGGGATTTACCTACTAGAATAGTTTGGAACTATTCGTGGTTAAGATACGGTATAAAATCTGGGATTTACGTATCGGGACACGGTTTAAAATCTGGGATTTACGTGTCTGTGTGGAAGCTGTGTGAATGTGAAGGCTAAAATTGTTCTGCATAAAAGTGGTTGGGACACGCACGAGTGGATTTCGGGATGTTGAAGGAGAGGAAGTGTTATAGTGGTCTCGGGTCCTGGGTGTGGCACGGAGATTGAGGATAAATTCATAAAAATGAAACACAAAAAAGAGAAGAAAAACATGAAGTAGGGATGAAATAAGAAAAGAGAAAGAAAGAAAGCTAGAGAAAAGAGAAGAAATTGTGTCAGTGTAGCGATTGGAAGTTCAATAAGAAAAGAAAAGGAATGTGAAAAGATGCAGAATGTGTAGAAAAGAGAAAGGAACAATTAATGTTCCATTGAAAGGAGGATGATGAAACAGGCAGTATTGAAGAAGGTGTGACTTGAACAAATGAAAAGGATAAGAATTAGGGTCTGCTGTAAGGAGGAATTGAAGAAATAAATATTTTATGTTTCATACTTTAGTTGATGGTCTTTCTATTAAGGTAACTGTAATTAGTAACTGGAATGAAATGCACAGATGGAAATGACACAAAGAAAAAAGATTGGTGTTATGAAATCATAATTGAATGAAGCTTTTGAGAGCATGAGAAACCTTTGCAAGAGCATAGGTGGTTCCTGACTTTGTAGTTTGTGATTTGATACCTTGATTGGTTGAGTGGCTTTGGTAAGGCTACAGTGAATTTGGAAAATTGAAGGAAAAAAATAAGAGTGAGAAAGATTTTACAGAAGGCAATGAGTATAGGTGTAATCGTAAAATCATGAGTGTGCTCTAACAAAGAGTTAACAGCTCTTTGAAGTTAGATGCTCGTTCCAAAGTAGGGGGAGGAAGTCAGAGAAAGAGGATGAAGTGATTGAAAAAGTGGAAGAAAAGACGGAATGTCTGAGAGGCATTTATCCACAGTTGCCAGACTCGCAACAGTATGTGTTTGAGCCGCCGCCCGATCCGACGGCGCCATTAATGGGGGGGGAGCAGAATGGTTTGAGATGCAAAAGATAAAACGATTCACGGATGGCACCAGCGACCATACAATTGATCGAACAGGCTGTGAATAATGAGAGAGAGGGTGCGCGGAGAACAGCAGGGGAGTGTGGAGACGCCCGTGCTGGCCCCGGGGGGGGAAGCACCAGCAGGAACATGTAAACATTTCAGACACAAGAGGAAAAACAGGCATCAATGGCAGTCGTTAACTGATTGAAAAGGAAGATATGCCTTTTGGTGCTCTCGTAAGAAGGTCACAGTCCTTTTGTTTCAGAGGTGTGTCGCGGCACCCCCCACGATGTTGCAGACGTTGATCTAATCTTCAGGCATCTGCCTCTCATTGAGTTGTGGAGCAGTTTTTTTTTACAGTGCTAGTGTAGTATGGTACGGGATAAAATATATGTATTCAACCTAACAATAAATACAAATTAGCAGGGAATTAGAACACAAGTTAAACACTGAAACATGCAGGGGATGCCTGAGGAACAGCAGGGCGGCGACAATCTTATTAAAATTTAAATTTTAAGCAAAGGGATTATGGTTTTGGGATAAGTTTTAAGTGAAGTATTCTATGAACATGTTGAAAGAAAATCTTTGGAAAGGGGAATATCTAGCCATTGGAGATTGGTTTACCAAATTTAAAGTTGGACTAAATAGTTTTGTAGATGATTTATTAACTGATGTTTATTAAATGTGACAAAGGTGGAAGACAGATGTTTTTTTTGACTGTACGACGCGAACGCTGACATGACAATTTTAGAGGATATGACATCATTCCATAAATACCAGACTGCTAACATTCGCATCTATGAGCTGTTTGATGTCACAGGTGCAGTTTCGTCAGCTGCGTCCAGGAGAGGAGAAACAACTTCACGGGGAGTGAATGGGAAAATCCAGAGACCCACAGTTGTAAATTTTGGCATACGCTGGCTAAATTAAGGCAAAATTATGGATCTGCCAGCACAAATCTCAGTGAAATCAAGGCGGACGCGCCAAGGGAGGGGTCTCTGTGTGGAATTGGAAAGTATCGTTTGGTGAATGACAGTGTGAAAGAAAAGTGTTTGTATGCATATGTGGTTTGAGTGAATGTTGTAGGGACGGGCCTCAGGACAGAAAATTGTTTGAGGTCACCGGCAAGCCCTTACAGTACTTAGGATGCGATGGGTGGACAGGCCTGATCAACCTGAATCCCTATTGCACTCCCTAGTATTGATTTTGAAATTGTTTTTGGAGATAGATTGGAGTAATTAAATTCAAGCATCAAGTGAATGATTGATTGACGTTATTACACAAAATTTATGCAAAACTGAAAGTTTTGGAAGGAAGATAATTTACCCCTTCTCATTCTCACTGGCAAGTGCCACTCGTCCAGTTCTGTCCACAGGTTTGAGGTGACATGTGACCAGTGTGACCAGAAGGCCAGAGACTGCTTCAAATAGCGCCTCACCACTACCATCCCAGAGGTTCTCCTCAACAAGGAGGGAGATATAAGATATATTCACATTGGATGCGCGACTAGATAACACACACCCAGTCCAGGATAGGGCAAAATTTTCTTGGATTGTTTAGACTTTTCCATATAATACAGCACCACAGCAGTGATACTTGAAGTTAATGTCGAATTAGTGGCACTGTTTTATGGAAAATTACTCACTTAACGCAAGGGTAAGTTGTTGTAGAGGAGATATTTCAGACAACAATGACCCTGAAGTGGTCTCAAGCACGTGTCTCATGTTGGATGTATGAATGTTATTCTGATATTTTCCATTGTAACGTAGTTCATTGTATTTAGGACTAAGACATTGTAAAACACTGTTTGGAAGAACTTATAGAATACCTCAAATTTAAGAACAAATGGGAAATAGATGTTGAAGCAACTTTAGTTGACCATATGTGAAAAGTGTTAGGAAAACAAAAGACAGGCGCAAATTTAGAGTGACAAGGATCTTTCTGTCTCCCAGCAGGGGCACAAAATGGGTGAAGCCAGGATACTGGGTGCTTGTAGGAAGTTTGAAGATAAGACATTTGTAATTACCCAAGGGGGAAGGAGGCGTTAGTAACAGCTCTCACAGCTGTAAAGATAGCAGAAAGGTCAACATTGGTTTATTCGACATGTTGTAAAGAGGTCACACGTTGTAAAGAGGTCACGTTGGTTGAAATCTCCTACAAAGGAGACACCAGACTAAGAGGTTTATACAGAGTTACAGGCGGGACAAAATTTATTTCAGAGGAACTATCCTCACTTGAGGCCGAGGCCAGATCTGCTGACCAGCATGATGGTCACCAGCTAAATGGGGACACCTCAGGTGAGATTGGCTGTGCCGTGCATCAGATATTTCTGGCCCGTTGGGGTCGATGTTGCTGTGTCTTTCAGGTGGGGAAAAGGGAGACAGGCCTGGTCTATGTGGCCAGGGCGAGACATGAATGGAGTGAGACTTCCGGCAGTGACCCATCCAATAATGTCGACATTACACAGCTGTTCCAGTTGGCCGTCCACAAGGGCGTGCACCTTCCAGTGGCAGACATCAGGCGAAATAGTCCATGAATGAAATAATGCTAATCGGCCTAAGTAGAACACATTTTGTACCTAATTTTGCACGACATCAGAAAAGGAATATATGGGATTGGATTAAGGAGCGTGACTAAAATTGTTGTACTTGCAGGTTTAGAAGGCCAAGAGAGATAAGAAAAAAGGAGGCAGCTGCTCCTTCCACTTCTGCTGCTTCTGGGCAAGGTTCGGGTGACGCAGCGCCACAGCAGACTGGCTGCTGTCCATAGCAGGCCAGTCAACGAGGTTGGGATTGCAGTAACAGAGGTACGGGTGGTTACAGACGGGGGTTGTGAGTGGGGTGTGCACTTGCTGCGGGGTGTGGGGTCACTGGGTGATGAGCTGTCCATGCCGAGCCACTTTCTGGAATGTGCCATCCTCCGGTGCCATATCTGTCACAAAGAGCTCCACCCGCGCAGGGGGCGCCACCGTTACCCACTCCCAACGCACTTGACACAAACCCGCTCGTACCCCATTCCATGACAGGGGGCAGCGGAGCTTCAGCATTCGAGGACTAGCAGGTCCTAGCATTCCGGGGACGGTGGATGGACAAGTTTTCGATGGTGCTGGATATTGGGGCGAGCTATGAGCTCCTTCCGCAACCCCCACTGAGCCATGTGGACTCTCAAGATTGCCTGAGTCACTGCCATTGACTGAACGAACACTGGAATTCGAGTGGCATTCCCGGATGGGACTGAACTTGACTCTGCACATCCGTCGGAGGGAGCATATGTCGTGCTCTCTTCCTTCCCAGTGGCTAAACTGAACTGAAACATTTGAGGGTAGCTCTGAAACCTGGTTCCCATCCTCCCGCAGTGGGTATGCCCTGTTCTTGCTCTGGTCTGAGTGGTTTGGCAACCGCCACCCTTTCAATTCACCAATTGACATATCACATTGTACATGTGATCACAAACATGATTTGGTTTATCAAAAATGCACTCATCCAAATTTAGTCATGAGTGCATCTTGCGTTAGAATTATAGATTTGTTATGTCTACTGGCGTTGCCTCGCACGCGTGCCTTGTCCCTGAGCAGCGGAAATGGTATGAATTGTTTACTTTCGCCGAGCCACAAATCGCATTGGATATTGATGAGCGTCATCATACTAGAGGTCTAGACCCCATAGTTGTTGCACAATCGGGAGATCATATATCAGCACCGACTACAAATTCTTTGGTTTTGGGAACATTACTAAATTTCAAAATTTCCAGGGAAGGGTCGCTCGGAAATGGTAGTTCTGTGTGTGTCTCTGCTAGAGGTGTTGTGGACCCAGGGCCCGACTGAGTTGGGGCTCGGCTCCACAGCTCCGCGATGTTTTTACTGTCTCTACCCCCTCCCCCAGTTGACAGAATCAGTGTGGGCACAGCCTGTGGGTGGATTGAGCCAATCATGAGACAATAGGAGGTGAAGACTGCGGCGGTCTTGGAGCTGTCTATGTCTTGTGGAGCACCTTTTCTTCCCATAAAAAAAAAATAATAAAATAAAAAATAGAGGTTTAATTCGGTATCTGCGTTGTTATAGTTTTGGGATTTTTTATTTTAAGCATAAATGGTTACTATTTCATTTGTGTTGCTTTAAGATTTGTCAATTAACAGTCAAAATTGGAGCGTTAGCTCGAGGCTTAATTTGTAATCTCGGAACACAGTTAGATATTTGAACTCAGTGAACTCAGCATCACTGGAGTCGGACATCGCTCCGTACATCAACCTCCGGGTGCTTTCCCGGAGGTGGACTCATTCTCGCTGATAAGGACAGTTTAGAGTTCTGGCTAGAACCTGACACGCCATCCAATTGGGAACTACAGGACAAAAGTGGTGCCATAGCTCACAGTTGCGCCCGGCCCCAGTATTTGTGCCCGCCATGGTTGAGCTTAGAGGTTGACCGCCCGGACGGGCAGGTCAAGAGAGGGAATGTGTAGATGGCATGAATTGGATCAAAGTCAGACACTCTCGAGTCTGAACAAAGACGATGACGATGCAAATGTTTAACTTATTGACTATTTTACCTGCTGGCGTGTGCTTTGTGTGGACGATGTTTGCGTTTGAACATAGGATGCGGGATGACAGAAGTGATGGAGCGAAAGGAGCATGTAATGGAATGGTATGGTATGGAGCAGAGCGAGATGATGGTAAGACGCTGACACAGACACAACAACTACTGCTAAATCTGAAATGTAAACAACCGACACAGGTGAACACTTGGGTACAATTTTAATTGGACACACCCATGGAATGATGTGGGAATAAAAAAGAAAGAGCCTATTTTTGACACCCAAGTTGCAAAACAAAAGTTCACCTGCCTAAAAGTTAAATGGGACTGGTCCTGGGATTGGAAATCTCCAGGAGTCATGGTGTAATGAAAATGTGTCTTTGCCAGTAGGAATCCCTCTCGCTCGTGATGATGTTTGGCTGTGGTGTGGAGAGAAAGTGCTGTACGATAGGCTTCCCACCAATGCCTCAGGTAAGTGCGCCCTGGTAACGCTGATCATGCCAGTTAGTGTGACAGCCTTAGATCTGGCCAAAATGGAGTGGGAAGGTGTTGGACAATGGGGAAGAATCCCCTTCCTTAACAGGAAGAGAAGGGACATGCAAGAATGGTTGAATGCAGGAGATCCCACGTATATGGATGCAATTGGAGTTCCAAGAGGGATCCCTGACGAGTATAAATTGGTGGATCAAATTGCGGCAGGATGGGAGAGCCTTTTCCTGTTCGTTACAGTAAACAAAAATGTGGACCGGATTAATTATGTCCACTATAATGTCCAACGATTGGCAATTTTACCACCTCAGCACTCCAGGCAGTGCATGAGCAATTGGCTGCCACGTCTCTTATGGCATTCCAGAACAGAATAAGCTTAGATATGTTGTTAGCCGAAAGAGGAGGGGTGTGTGGTATTTTTGGGGATCAGTGTTGTACTCTGATTCCCAACAATACATCTCCTGACGGTCGCCTTACCAAGGCATTGGAGGGTCTGCGCACGCTAAGTAACAAAATGAAGGAGCACTCAGGTGTGGACACCAGTTGGTATTCTGACTGGTTCAACATCTTTGGTAAATATAAAAGCCTGATTGCATCAGTACTGATTTCTATCGCTGTGTTTGCCGCTATTATGGTGTTATGCGGATGTTGCTGTATTCCATGTATCAGATCATTAACTGTTAAGACAATAGAACGCACGTTGGGGCCACTCCCTCCGGGTGGTCAGTACATGATGATCCCTCAAAAGGACCCCCAGGAGGCGGAGGTAGCCGTGGCCCTCCGGGAGTCCAGGATGTGAGTATGGAAAGATGGCCTCGGGGACCTGAGGCCATAAGGAGGGAAGGAAATTTTCTACTGATTCTTATTCTTTTACTAATTGTTTGATGTGTTTTAGTTTTATGGCAAGTGATGTCGAGCTCGTGTGCAGCAATGAAATAAGGTGTTCAAGTGATGACCTCAGATGTCTGAGGTCATGAGAGGGATTAAAGGATAATGTAAATGGCAGTCAATTTAAAACTGAACAAAGGTTGGACTGCTCGGAGCCACTTTTGTGATCCTGGCATGGAAGTCCATTGTTTCAGAGGGGTCTCGTTCACACCTCCTGTGGTGCAGCTGTGATCTAATCTTCCTGCATTCCTCTCCTGAATGTCTGGTCATTAGCATGGTCTAAACTTCAGTTACACTTAAAGGATTTCATACTTTTGACTATTAAAGGAATATAAGAGTTTGAGCTTAACATAGTTCATTAGATGTTGGTGCATCCAATGTATGAAAATGTGATATTGTAAAATGCTGAGAGTGCGACTGGTGGCGCGAGGCTGGTTGCGGGGGTTTGTGCATGAATGGAATGTTTTGGAAGCAGATGGTGATGAGCGAGACGAGATGACTCCGGGACCAGTGGACGAAGGAGAGGCCATCGGGGGATAGCACAAGCAGGAGGAGTCGCCACGGGATTCGGCGGGAGGAGAAAGACCAATGAGAGCGAGCTAAAGTTAACTGCAATACACATAGCCAATAGAATCATGCCAGGATGCCTTTGTCTGTGCCATTTGCATGTTGTATAGTATGAATCAGTGCTGGGCAACTCGGAGGTAGAACACATTCGCTGGTGGCAAGAGAGGTGTAGACTTGTATTGAGAGGGATCCGAGATCTAGGTGCCATGTAGGAAATCTGTATTGGGAATAAATCCACTTCGTGTGTGAAAATGCCGGCTTCCTGATACCTTTCTATTGCAGAACGAGCGCGCATATTGTTGGATGAGTGAGTGTTGGGGAAGGTCGCAAATTGGAGTCAGATTACTAATTTGAGTTTACATTGGGTTAAAGTTAAATTCTAACATTGATATAAAGATAAATTCCAACACCTGCCACACCAGAGACAATAAAATATTGGACCTTTTCTATGCCAACACCAAGGAGGCGTACACATCACTGCCCCTCCCCCTGCTGGGCAAAGCTGACCACAACTTGGTTGCTCTCCTGCCTGTGTACAAACCTCTGGTCCGCAGGCAGCCAGCTGTGACACGCACAGTTCAGCGATGGTCCGGAGAAGCCGAGGAGGCCTTGAAGGACTGTTTCAACACAACTGTGTGGGAGGTATTAAGCGAAGCTCACGGTGAGGACATTAATGGTCTAACAGACACAATTACAGACTATATTAACTTCTGCATGGAGAACACCATTCCCACCAGGACTGTAAGATGTTTCTCCAACAACAAACCCTGGATCACACCGGACATTAAAGCTCTCCTGAAGGAGAAAAAGAGGGCTTTTGTGTCAGGCGACAAGGACAAGCTGAAGAGAGTGCAGCGTCAGCTGAGAAGGAGGATCCGAGAGGGGAAAAAGTCCTACAGGATGCGGATGGAGGAACAACTGCAGCGGAACAATGCCAGGGATGTCTGGAGGGGCCTGAAGACCATCTCAGGCCACGGACAACCAGGTAAGACCCAAAAGGGGGGGGGCTTCAGTGGGCAAATGAGTTGAACCTATTTTTCAATAGGTTTGATCGAATGCCTGACCCCGCCCAGGCTCCCCTGCTGCAGCCCCCACTAACCCCTCCTGCCACTGCGAACGAGACCCTCTCTCCCCCTCTCTCTCCCCTCTCTCTCTCCACAGGCTCCAGTTCCCAGCCTCATCAGACAACCACCACTTCCTCCTGCTCAGCCTTGTTCCTCACAACATCTCGGCTGAAGAACCAGCTGAGGAAGATGAAGGCGAGGAAGGCAGCAGGCCCAGATGGGATTAGCTCCCAGCTCCTCAAATCCTGCGCAGACCAGCTGTGTGGAATCGTCCAGCACATGTTCACCCTGAGCCTGAAGCTGGGCAGAGTCCCCCAGCTGTGGAAAACTTCCTGCCTGGTTCCGGTTCCAAAGACACCCCATCCGAAGGAGCTCAACAACTTCAGACCATTGGCGCTGACGTCTCATCTGATGAAGACCCTGGAGAGACTGGTCCTCGTCCATCTGCGCCCCCTGGGCAGCTCCTCAATGGACCCACTGCAGTTCGCATACCAGCCTGGCATCAGTGTGGATGATGCCATCATCTACCTGCTCCACACTTCATTCTCCCACCTGGAGAAGGCAGGGGGCACGGTGAGGATCATGTTCTTTGATTTCTCAAGTGCTTTCAACACCATCCAGCCCGCCTTATTGGGAGACAAGCTGGAGCAGGCGGGAGTGGCCCACCACCTCATCACATGGATCCACGACTACATCACAAACCGGCCACAGTACGTGAGGATACATGACTGTGTGTCTGACGTGCTCCTCTGCAGCACGGGAGCGCCGCAGGGAACTGTTCTGGCTCCCTTCCTGTTCACCCTCTACACCTCAGACTACAAATACAATTCCACAACCTGTCACCTGCAGAAGTTCTCTGATGACTCTGTGATTGTCGCCCTCATCACTGACGGAGACAATCGGGAGTACAGAGGGGTTACGCAGGGGTTCGTGGACTGGTGTCAGCAGAACCGCCTCCAAATCAACGCTGGGAAATCCAAAGATCTGGTGGTGGATTTCCGCAAGCGTCGGCACTCTCCACCTGCACCAGTGAATATCCAGGGAACAGACGTTGAGAGGGTCTCAACTTACAAGTACCTGGGTGTTCATCTGAACAATAAACAGGACTGGAGCGACAACACAGATGCTCTCTATAGGAAGGGTCAGAGCAGACTCTTCCTACTCAGGAGGCTGAGGTCCTTTGGCGTTCGGGGAACACTCCTCAGGAACTTCTATGACTCAGTGGTTTCATCAGTCATCTTCTATGGAGTGGTCTCCTGGGCAGGAGGCATCTCGGGCCGGGACAAAAAGAGACTGGACAAACTAGTGAGGAGGGCCAGCTCTGTCCTGGGCTGCTCCCTGGACTCTGTGGACTCAGTGGGGGGCAAAAGGATGACGGCAAAACTGTCATCAATGCTGGACAACCCAGCCCACCCACTCAATGACACTCTTAGAACACTTTACAGCTCCTTCAGTGACAGACTATTACACCCTCGCTGTACCAAAGAGAGATTTCGCCGCTCCTTTCTGCCGACTGCTGTCAGACTTTTTAACAAGAACATTGGGTCAGGCCTACAAACGGGCGGGCATTAGTGCAATTGTGCAGTCCTAGGATGCAATATAAACTACTACTGTACTTTCAGCCAAGGGTGTACTTAAATATTGACCAATGATGTATTTTGTTTACCATTACAGTATTCTTATAACAGTACTTCTATCACTGCAGCATTTCTACCATTGCAGGACGTTCACTATTACAGTACTTTTATCATTGCAGTACTTTTATCATTGCAGTATTTTTCTATCGTTGCAGTACTTTTACTATTACGGTACTTTTTCCATTGCAGTATATTTTATCATTGCAGTACTTTTTACCATTACAGTACTTTTATCATTGCAGTATTTTCTATCATGCAGTACTTTTCTATCATTTCAGTACTCTTACCATTACAGTACTTTTATCATTGCAATATTTTTATGATTGCAGTATTTTCAATCATTCAGTAGTTTTTATCATTACAGCGTTTCCCCCTCTGTATAATGGACAGGCATTAGGAGTGTTTCCTTACACTTAGATACGTTTATACTGTGTATATTTGCATGCTTTTTATGAATGTCTGCTGCTAATGTTATACATTAACGGCTACATTACGCCGCTGACTCTGTGTGATCTATATCTTTGCTGCTGTAACACCTCAAATTTCCCCATTGTGGGACTAATAAAGGACATCTTTATCTTTATCTTTATATGCTGTACAGAGATGTTTTTGGTTTTGATTTGAAACCGTGACTCTAAGGAGTGTGGTGACCAGTAACATCCCTCCCCTGACGGTGTCGATTAGACGCAATGTCATCGTATAACATTTCTCGGTGGTTTGAAGTGCTGCCATTGACAGCGATCCCTTATTTCATGCGCGAGCTATCATGCTCGAGCTAGCATGAGCGAGTTAGCTTGCGCCGTGCCCAGCGTAAGTATAGAATACAGAAATAGCACCCTCAGCTGGTGCTGCGCCCTTTGATACAGCGCGTCTTTTGGACGTAAAAATACGGTAATCGTATTTATTCGTTCCTTGTTTTGGTTGTTTAATTGTTTGCTGGTATGATGTTCAGTTGATGCTGGGTGATAGTTTTGGGTTTGATGTAAAACCGTGCCCGTACTGTTGAGAAAGTGACTTGCCTTATAACGGCTTTGTGCAATGACATATAGTGAATATAATGTATCTAGTGATGGGCACTCTGAAACCGGAGCTCCGGCGCACGTTGCAAACCCGTAAATAAAATTGCCATGGAACAGTGTTCCCACGCTCTGTTTAGTCTGGAGAAAAACACGTGACCTGTGACATCTGAAGCAATAACTGTTTCGTTCTCTAAATGAACTCTCGTAAACCCCAAAAAAAGAAACCGTCTAAATCCAAAGACAGTGGAAAAAATATTATTCTTAAATAGAAATCTTTGAAACTCATAAACCTAACTTGTGCCATAGTTTTTGTTACTTTGTGTATGGAGACATATTTATACTTTAGTGTGTGAACATATGAGTCGTGGTTTCCTCGTGTAATATTGTTTCAAACTTTTGTTTACTTAAGAGCAGGAAAAAAATTATTAAATGAAGACATTTCTTAGCTCAACATTAAACAAGGTATGAACCATTTGCTTGTTTTTTTTTACTTACACAAAAACTGCCACAATACACAAAAACATTTTTTTAATATAAATAGGTATCCAATAATTGTTTCAGTGTGTGTATGTACATACAAATGTTTTACTGTCAAAAAGTCTCTACAGTATTTGACTGCAGTTCTAGTTTGTTGCCACCAGATGTCATCACTGAAGCTTTGAAGCTTCAAACCGTTTTGCTTCAAATATTTCAGTGGTTCATAAAAGCTTAATTTGCCCATCACTAACATAACTTTCACACAAGCATATCCAAATTCAACTAATACTTAGAGCAAGTGGGTGAATAAAGGCAAGTGCTAGACCCAAAATCCACCCTCCTCCCAATCCCCGCCTCCTTGCACTGCTTATAACTACATGTTGCATGTACAATAAAAGTAGGGCTACCCTCTAACACAGTGTATGATTCTGCTGAGAGAACGTTAATAAGGTACTGTAAAGTGATCCCTTGCATACTTACTGTAAGAGTCTCATTCCAGCAGTAGCTCCCAAGAAGAGAGGTGTTGTTTTGTGCTTGTTAACAGGAATAGCAGCAGATACTTTTTTCATGCAATCTTTGAAGCCCTCCCATGTCTGTGCATCTTTCTTCGGGTCAATTATCATTTCAGAGATTGGAGCACCTACAAATACAAGGTTTTATACACACACACACACACACACACGCACGCGTATATATGCATACATAAATACACATGTACACACACATATATATGTATATATATATATATATATATATATATATATAAACATGTACACACACACACACACATGTATATGTTCCAGTTCCAGTGTTTTGCAAAAAAAAAAAAACTAAACATTATTTATTAGTTCTCTTATAAGACAAGTTTGGACTCACCAGAAACATTACAGTTCAATTTTTCCATCACCACTCCTGTTTCATTCTCCTTCTCCCCCGGCCACTCGTACAAATAGATGTTGGACCGAGAAGATCCTGAGTCAATCACTATGCCGTACTGCAGTAACAGAAATTATGCACAGAGTTGGGAGAATTAATTTAAAAATGCATTCTGATACAGTTCCTAGTTACCTGTTAGAAATGTCGTTTGTAATGCAATATAACCACAATATTATGAAAGCAATGTAACTTGAATAATTTTAATCACTTTTGGATTACCAAATATCATGAAATCAAAAATATATCTTTTTAAATATTTGTCGGGTCTTTTCTGTTGTATGGCTGTCTAATAAGCATGGTTTTGGAATTATGGAAGGAACCTTAACACCCACAATTTCAATTCAAAGCACAAGATCTGTGATGGACACATGCTAACAATGTATCCACCATGCTGCAGGGATGGATGGATGGACTTTATCTGGTGAGGTAAGGTAGATTTACTGTCTTTTTAAAGTTTTTCAAAAACTTTCACATGCCGTATTTGCCGGGCAATAGGGCGCTCTTTAAAGTCCCTAATCTTCCCCAAAACAAACAAAGCGCCTTGTAAAGCGACGCGCCCATTATATGGACTAAGCATCACTCGCGTGCATGTTAGCACACCCTGCTGGACAAAGTCTGAGTCTTCTATGCTTCTAATTGACCGTGACTTATACATTATCTGACTATGGTGTTTGGGTGATGGTGTAGGAGAAAGCTGGACAAAAGGGCAGCTGTCCACAATGTTGTAGTCTGTCTTATCATTTATGTTATTGCAAGCAAGAAACGTCCCAGGTTTAGACAACAGACTGCAAAAAGCCCAAAGCACAACAGCACATCTCTCTAAAGGGCCATGCACATCTCTCTCAACAGCCATGCACATCTCTCTAAACAGCCATGTGATTGGCTGAGTCTGAGTGGCTCCCAAGAAGCCATTGCTGTAATTGGCTAAGGCTGAGTGTCTCCCAAGAAGCCATTGCTATAATCTTTTTGTGTTATTTTTATTTCTTTTGGGTATATAGATGGCGTGAGAGATACATTTTTTGTGTTAATCTTATTTCTTTGTTTCATTGTTTGCTTGTATGATGAGTTTTTTTTTGGTTCTGATTTGAAACCGTGACTCTAAGGAGTGTGGTGACCAGTGAAGTCCCTCCCCTGACGTTGTCTAGTAGACTATTGCCAAGACCCCTTTTTTTGGGTGGAGTCATTGTTATTGGCAGTGGCAGTGATTCCTAATAGATTCATGACATCTGTCATTGAAACGGGGTGATACTTCTGGCAATGATCCCTTAGGGGATTGAGTCCTGGTGAGCTGGCATCAGACCTAGTGCGAGCAGCTGAGCTTGCGTGAGCAGCCGAGCTAGCGCGAGCGCGCGCAGCTGAGCTAGCGCCTTGTAGTCCGGCACGCCAAGTATATGCATTAAATACGGAGATAGCACCCTCAACTGGTGTTGTGCCCTTTGATGCAGCGCGTCTTATGGCCGTAAAAATACGGTAATTAACACTATAATGTCTAAAGGGCAGCCATTTGGCTTTTCTACCTTTAAAGACAGAAGGGCTGTTATATTTTTCACTGTGTTTTAAGCTGGGAAAGAGGAATTTCACTGTTTCCATCAACCATTCAGAGTATGTTATCTCAGTAGCGTGATTTGTGATTGACACATAAGCATAAATAGCAGCAAATTTACCTCATGAGTGAAAATTTAAAATTCCATTCTTATCAAAGAAATGCACATGTAGATATTCTGCGAGAATTATCGGTGTAATCATATGCCATACACGGCGTAATTTTTGCCTCAGAGAAACTAAGTAACGTGAAAACACTAGAGGAACCAATGTATTCAAGTTAGGTGGGCATGGCTTGTGGCAATTTAAGATGGCCACCGGTGGCTTCACTTCGCCAGACGGCGAGTAAGCGGCATTGTTTGTCCATCCATATACAAGTTTGCGACTACTCCACACTTTTGCAAACTCAATCTATATTTATATGTATTTTTCAATCATTTATTTTGTTTAAAAGCCAAAACACAATAACATTGACATATACACGATTGAAAAACCACAATGGAAATGGAAATGCAAATGCTACAACACAAAAACATTTGAACTGTAGCGCTATTGCAAAAACTACAACACAACGGAAGTGCCAAGGCAACGGAAGTGACCGAAACTCCAGCGGGAAGGGAAAAGACGGTAAGTTGGAAATGTCATAAAAGTAAAGTTGTTTTATTGTTGGAACTTGTGTCACTGTAGCAATATCAGAAATAGTTTATGGTATGTTTTTCAAATGACGTAATAGACGTTTGCTAATGTTGAGTTAATGTTCAGATAAAACAAGGCTGAGGCGCTAAATTGCGGTTTTGTTAAGCGAAGTTGGAAAAATAAACTCAAGTAAAACTGTCATTTATTTATCGTGCTTTATGAAGTATTGTAGCATCTTCAAAAGACGTCCGTTTCGTTATCTCCCGTTTTATTCTGACAACACTGCTGCCATGATTTGGAGCCGACGCCAACTCCGAGCAACCTATTCCGTCATCGTTACGCACGGATCTCCCTCCCTCTCTTCTCCGTCCGCTTCTTTCATTCTCGCACAACCCTCCCGTCCTATTTGTTAGAGTATTCTTAATATTCCGTGGATAATAATATCGTGTGGACATAAGGCTTACATTATAATTGTTAAAGTTTAACATTACTCTTCCAACTTTGCGTCTTTCCATCCCGCAAGAGTTTTGCTCAATTCCGTTGCCTCTGCACTTCCGTTGTGTTGTAGCTTTTGCAATAGCGCAAGGTTCAAATGTTGTTGTGTTGCGGCTTTTGCATTTCCGTTGTGGTTTTACAATAGTGTATATTTCAATGTTGTTGTGTTTTGGCTTTTGTAATTGTTGTGACCTTTCTTGGTCACTGTACAAACTGCGATAAAACACTAGAATAAATGCAATACTATACATCTTTATTTATATAGTTTTCACAACAGCTGTAGTTGTAACAAAGCACTTTGCAAAACATTTAAAATCACATTAAAAATAAAAATACTATCAGATTAAAACTTAAATCAAAAACTCAGGCAGTGACTGCTTTTGTTGTTTGCTGGAAGCAAAATCATTCATCCATTTTCTGGACCACTTCTCCTCAAAAGGGCGGCAGGGGTGCTGGTCGTCTTCTGTTGGGTACAGAGACGCGCAGGACTGTGCTGATAGGGACCCGAGCCCCAGATTTGTATTAGATCTCCTGTTGGGAATAAATCCTCTCCCGGGTGAAGTTGCCGGCCTCTTGGGTCATTTCTCTCTCAAAACGAGCGCGCACAATTGTTGGATGAATGTAGGTTGTGTTTGGTTAATTTAATTGGAGTCAGATAACTAATTCGAACATTTTGGTAAACGTTTGGTACATTTAAAGTTAAAAATTCAAACAGCGTGTTCGTTTTTTGTACTCAAGAAGAAAAGGGTCAAAATAAAGACTCAACAACAACTGATTAGAGTTCCGATATTTTAGTTTCTTCGATTTCTGGCGTTCAGGAAATAGTACAAATACAGATATCTGGGCGGCTTTTTCTTAATCTCACGAGAAACTGTACTCGAACGAGCACAATCGAAAAATGGCGCGCTGAACTCAGCCCAGCCTCACATTTTATAGGAGGTTTTCTATGTCAAGTGTCATGTAGGTTGAATCGGTCGTCCTTGCTCCTTACCCCGGCCCGGTCCACGTTCCACGTCCAATGCTGACCTTCTCAGGCAGGCGGCAGTCTCCCCGTCTCTCCTTCCCCTGTAATCTTGTCGGTGTGCAGATTATGTGGTGTATGTTTTCCCAGATCAAATCGTTATGTTTTTTGGTGTTCTTGATAACGTCCCTGTGACGTCCTCCCCGGCCCAACTTGATATGTTTGTATCTTCTATGGCCGATGTGGAGAATGTGTTTTATTTGTCCATGAAGTGCTCTCTGGTTTGTCATCAGTTTGACCTGAGCAGACTGAATCTGTTTGTTCTGAATGAGAGTGTGGGTCATGTGTGCAAGTTTGAGGTCTTACATTCAAACTAAGTAATTTAAATTTAGCATATGAGAATAATATAATGAATCAATAAACGCCATGACTACAATCCTCGTCAATCTATGCGCAGTACTTTCATTTGATAAATGCTTTTTGTTTAATCAATGTAGAAGGATTCTATTACGATTACTGGCATTATTTTAAACACATACGGGAAAGAATGTCGATTATTCAAGTTAGCAGGTTCATATTTACTGAATATTTTAAACATTGATAAAACAAGAAGCATTTATCAAATTAAACTAGAAGCACAGGTCACAAGAATGACTGGGATTGTAGGCCTGATGTTTACTGATTTATTATATTATTCTCATATGCTAAATTTATAGTACTTAGTTTAAATGTGTGAACTTTATTGAAATCTTCAGTAGGAAGAGAAATTTGCACATGTAGCATTTCCATGACCTGCACTCACACTCACAGCACTTCATGGACAAAGATGACGAAGCACATTCTCCACATTGGCTGTAGGGATGCAAACATACCAAATTGGGCAGTGGAGGACTCACACAGACGCTATCAAAAGAAAAGCACATTCCGAAAGACATAACAATCGGAGATCGGAGCAAATGCACATACGCATACACACACACAGACATATACATACACCTGCACATACACGCGCGTGCACACAGGCACGGATACCTACACCTGCACATACACAGGCACATACAGATCAGAATCAGAAATCCCTTTATTGTCATTGTACTAAAGTGTGCAACAAGATTAGAGAGCTCCCCTCTCCAGTGCAATACAACAATAATTCAGATAAATATATAAATTAGATAAATAAGAGAATAGTTAGTGCAATGGAAAATAATACTGAATAGGGTATATAAAAACACATCACGTTGCTGTTCTGCAAGGTAAGGGTGGTCGTGTGTGTGTGTGAGAGTTTAGAATGGAGATGGCTCTTGGAAAGAAACTGTTTCTCAGTCTATTGGTCCTTGATTTGATGCACCTGGAGCGCCTGCCAGAGGGCATCAGGTCGAACAGGTGTGAGTTCGGGTGGGTATTGTTTTTGACGATGTTGAGAGCCCTTCTGAGGCACCGGTCAGTGTAGACGTCCGACAGTGAGGGGAGAGGGCAGCCAATAATCCTTTGCGCTGTTTTGACTGTCCTCTGGAGCCTCACTCTGTCCGCCTCAGTGCAGCCGCTGTACCAGGTGGAGACACAGTACGTCAGTAGGCTCTCGATGGACGAGTGGTAGAAGGCCAGCAGCAGCTTCCTGTCCAGGTTGAATTTCCTGAGGACTCTCAGGAAGTGCAGATGCTGGTGGACCTTCTTTACCACTGCTGTGGTGTTGTGTGTCCAAGAAAGGTCATCGGAGATCTGTACTCCCAGGAACTTGAACGTGTGGACCCCCTCCACACACACGCCTTCGATGCAGAGGGGGCGCGGCACCGTCTTGTTCCTCCTGAAATCGATGACGATCTCCTTTGTTTTTGCAATATACATACACCTGCACCTACACATGCAGATACACACACATACGCACGCACACATGCACACCGACAAGATTACAGAATAATGCCAGCGGAGAGAGAGACGGAGGGACGGCCCGCCGGAGAAGGCCAGCCTTGGCGTGCCAGTCTAGGGGACCAAACGGGAATCGACCATCATCAACTATCCAGATGATGACGAACCTGGGGAAGACCTTCCCTTGGACGTGGACCTGTGGCGTGGGAGGGACCGAGGACGACCGATTCAGCTTACATTACCCTTGACATAAAAAAACTCCTATAAAAACTGAAGCTGGACTGAAAGATGGCGCGCATTTTTCGACTGTGCTCGCCCGAGTGCAGTTTTCTCGTGAGATTAAGAAAAAGCTGCCCATATATCTGTCTTTGTACTATTTCCTGAACTCCAGAAATTGAAGAAACTAAATATCGGAACTCTAATCAGTTGTTGAGTCTTTATTTGACCCTTTTTTTCTTCTTGAGTACAAAAAAACGAACACGCATTGGAGTAAGTTTGGCTTTTAAAGGTTGATTTACTGACTACTTCTCATTTCCACGGTGACCCAACTCCAACAATGTTTAACATATTTAGTAAATATAAACCTGCTAAATTAAATAATTGACCTTCTGTCCCGTAAGTGTTTAAAATAATGCCAGCAATCGTAATACAATCCTTCACATCCTATCACTGAGTTTTACAATTGCCCTCCAGTACATGAGAGAATGCATTCTTTGGTATAAAATTTTGTGGGTATCCCTTCACATTTTCTGTTGGGCCTAACCTGCAAAGTATTAAGAAAAAAGACTGGTGAGGCCTGTTGACTGTTTAGACATTATTTTGTGAGAAATAACTTGCTGATGCTTATACATCACACAATGTGGAGTTGCAGACTTGCCCAGCAAAGAGTCTTCTGTTGGTCAACGTATCTTTCTTGGAAGGAACCTCATGAATAGGAAACTTCAGATCACCAGTTTAGCTGCGTCACATACGCTCAATACTGCCCAACTCTCACCAACAACTGCAACCCAAGATCGTTAAACACAAATGATGTACCTGTCAGGAGAACCTACAAACAAGCAGAAGAAATACTACGACAGATTAGCTAAAACGATGACACCTCTACATGAAGGACAATACATCCGCTTCTAGGAGAAGGGCTACTGGAAACCAGCAGTTGTCATCTGCTCAGCTGATTGAGCGCTCCTACCGCATCAGAAAAAGGACAAGAATACCAACCAAACAGACGCCACACAGACTGAAAACAAAACAGCACATGACACATGACACGCTACACACAACCCACTTCAGAGGTAATATAGGTGAGGCAACCTCACAAAATGTGCCATATGTATTATTTTAAAGTGATGTGGAGCAGTGTTGTTTTTGTCAACGATAACAATGACAAATTTATTTCGTTGATGGGATGAGACAGGACGAAAATGTTAGTGTGTGGTCCGTCAGACGTGTTCTAAATTTCTGACATCCCTTCCTATTGTACCTCGTCTGGGCAAGCCCGATACCGGGACAACAAAACAGCTCACACACACTCATACACTTTTCTTTGACAGACCATGGCGCAAGTGACACTCTGTAGGCTATTTTGTTGTGATAACAGCAAGTTGTTACAAGTAAAGAAGACATATGTTTGATAGAGTTTGTACTTGTGCTACTGTATTAGAACAAGTCTACTACAAGTCTATGTTGTTAAAACGTTTTTATTTTGTTTATTTATGTTGCTTTAAACCACAACAGTTGCCAAATAAGAAAATGATTCTTGGCTTATTTTGGGCCAATGAGCATTGACCACTTAATCTGTTTATAATGCATAGTAGTCGAACAGAAAGTCTTTGATACTAGGAGGAAACCTTGTATGCCGAGTTTTAACAAAAATGGAATATAAACTTTGAGTTTTTGTCAAATAAATTTACGAAAACTAGACTAATGCACTTTTATTTTTGCTTTTTCGTCGACTAAACCTAGACTAAAACCTTTTTGAGTTTTCTTTGAGTAAAACTAGACTAAAACTATCACAAATAGGAGTGTCTAAACGTGACAAAAACTAATAAGCATTTTCGTCCAAATGACTAAGACTAAATTTAAAATGCCTGGCAGACGGTGAAAGAGCGACACGGAAGTTGTTCGCCTCCGTAGGAGTAATCATTGTAGTAAGCTTGCGCTACTTTTACTGCTTGGACATACTTTTTGTTATTTTTTGTATACAGTGACTGTTTTAAATTCTTAACCAACGGGCACGCTCCCACCGGTGAACCGGCCAACTGTCAAACAAACAGCCAGCATACTCCTGCCTCAGACTAGCCGCTGCTAGCCCGCCGTGCTAGCCCCGGTCACCGGACCCGGTTCATAATGGTGCAGGATGAAACAAATAAAACAATCTCTGACCTGAGAGAGGAAGTCCATCGTCGACGGAAGAACTCCGTCGAAAAGAGTCCCTCGTCGCGTCTTTCACGACCCGTTTCCCACAACTCTCTGCCGTCATTATGGATAGGCAATCCAGCAAAATCATGACAGCGGTGAGTATGACAGAGGCTCCACTGACGGACACGGTGAGATGGGATCCAGCTACCTGCCCAGGCCCATCCTGCTCAACACCACTCCATGGTACCACCTGGGTCGAGGTGGCATCCCGCAGCTAGAGGAGCAGAGAACTTTCTCCCCGCCCTCGATTGGTCATGAGGAATCGTTTTTCCGCCCTGGCAGAGGATTCTCCCGCTGCCACTGCTGCGCCCCTGCGGTCGGAGACGTCAGCCGTAGCATCTGACCCCAGAGCAGGGGTCCCAGGTGCTGAATTCCCTGCCGCTCAAGCTGAATTCGGCCGGAGTGGGTAAGTCCAC
Organism: Idiotropiscis lumnitzeri; assembly: GCF_059441095.1. NCBI lineage: Eukaryota > Metazoa > Chordata > Actinopteri > Syngnathiformes > Syngnathidae > Idiotropiscis > Idiotropiscis lumnitzeri. Next base: position 22,574,030 of record NC_142400.1, on the reverse strand, counting down.
GCGTGGCCCGGTCGGCCGTTCTCGAGTGGGGCTGCTCCGGGACGCAGTGTCCCGGCACACGAGTGGGCCACAACATCGGCGCCACTCACCAGTCCCGTCCTCAGTTGCCACCCGGCCTGAGGAGCACGATTTAGGACTACAAGGTCGGGATTCTCTTCACAGAGTTCACGGTTCCCCTGGCACTCATTCTTCACATCCTCTGCACTCACCAACCACCGTCATTGTTGGCGACAGCATCATTAAACACACACGCTACATTGGTACTATCACCCGCTGTTATCCCGGAGCCAAAGTCACGGACATTGCTAACATCCTGCCAGATGTTCTTCTCTCTCTTCCATCATTCGTATCCCGGCTCGTTGTCCACGTGGGGACGAATGAAACAGTGCGCCGACAATCGGAGCAAACCAAGCGAGATTTTAATGTCCTCTTCGACCTGCTAAAAACTTGTGGTCTGTCGGTCTGGATAAGCGGCACTTTACCGCCGCTATCCCCCGGCAGCGAGCGCTTCAGTCGTCTTTTAAGCCTGAACACATGGCTCATACGCACTTGCGGACATTTCGGTTTTGCTTTTATTGACAATTTTAACCTATTTTGGAACCGTCGTTCCTTTTACCAACCAGACGGTTTTCACCCGAGCTTCCTGGGTAGATCGATTTTAGCAGCTAACATTCATTATGCAGTTGTCAATCACGCTCCCAGCTGACTCCTACGGACAAATCACTCTGCCGGTGTTCCCACCTCAAGCTCTAACACAAACCATTGCAATAACAAACTCACTACACCCACCTACAGGCCAATCTTAGTTTCTTTCAATAGCACTCCCAACAAGCCCCCACTATCATTACCACTCACGTCGGACATTTTCTCAATTCAAACCATCACTCGCAGACGCTTCCCTCCCACACACAAACAAAGTGGTTTTAACAGTGACAATCTTTTATATGTTAACATTTCAAATCCATGTGACCATGAGCGCACGTCCAGCACAAACATTAAATTGGCTGTGCTGAACGTGCGCTCCCTTTTAAACAAAACTTTTGTCATAAACGACCTTATTTTCGACAACAACCTTGAAGGTATTCTTTTATCTGAGACATGGCTAGGTACAGATGCTGCAGTTGCTCTCACCGAGGCTTGCCCACCAAATTTTAATTTTTTATTTTCGAGCAGAGACTGTAAAAGAGGAGGCGGGACTGTGTCAATTATAAAAACTTCTCTTATTTCAAAGGAAACTATTTTTAACAGGTATTCATCTTTTGAACACCATGCCTTTGTTTTTAGCAGTCCCTCTATTCTCTGCGTCACACTTTGTAGACCTCCTCATCAATCTACTTCTTTTATTAGTGAGTTTTCAGAGTTCTTATCGATTTTACATTCCACTTATAACAGAATTTTAATAACTGGCGATTTTAATGTGCACATTGACAATATCTCGGACCCACTGTCCAGAGACTTTTTAAACCTTTTAAACTATTTTGATTTTAAACAGCATGTCGCACAGCCAACTCACAACAGAGGACACACCCTGGACCTGGTCATAACCTACGGCCTGTCCGTTGGCGTGTCCTCTGTTGTTGACCTGGCTGTGTCAGACCATTACTGTGTATATTTTAACATCGCCAGTTTTAATCAAGAAACAGCCCCTGTGAGAACAGTGAGAAAACGCTACCTAACTTCTGAGGTGGCTGCAAATTTTATTGAGATTTTAAAGAGCACTCCTGCTGACATTTTACCTGCACCTTGTGATTTTATTGTTGATAATTTTAACAGGGTTTTAAAATCAACATTAGACTCCGTTGCTCCACTTTTAACAAAAAACATAAAAATCAAGATGATACCCCCGTGGAGAAATAATTTAACTAAGGAATCAAAAAGAAAATGCAGGAGTGCAGAAAGGTGGAGAAAGAGCAACCTTACAGTTCATTACCAAATATTATGTCAACAACTCAAATCCTACAATAAAACAGTCAAACTGGCAAGAATGTCTTACTTCTCAAATCTCATTACAATTAATAAAAACAACCCAAGATATCTCTTCTCCACCTTCAATCTTTTAACCAGCTCTGATCTTAAAAAGTCCTCACAGACAGCGACAGACGCTCTCTATGAGGACTTTGCAGACCACTTCAGAAGTAAAATCGATGACATAAGATCCAGTCTTTTAGCTCATCAAAATGTAACTTCTATTAACGCTGGACAGTTATTTTTACCAGAGGAAACACTGGAAAGTTTTGCCCTGGTTGATGCAAGGACACTTGGTCGAGTTTTCTCCCAGGTAAATCAAACAACCTGCCTTTTAGATCCAATTCCCACATCATTTTTAAAAGCTTTTTATGGATTTTTTGAGGAACAGATTTTAAATATAGTTAATTGCTCTCTTCAGATGGGTGTCTTCCCCACTGCGTTTAAAACGGCGGTGGTGAAGCCCCTTCTGAAGAAGAGTAATTCAGACCCCAGTGTTTTAAATAATTACAGACCTGTATCCAACTTACCGTTTTTAAGTAAGATTTTAGAAAAAATTGTTTTTCTACAGTTAAATTATTTTTTAAATACAAATAATGTTTTAGAGAAATTCCAATCTGGTTTTAGAATGAACCACAGTACAGATACAGCTCTTTTAAGGATTTTAAATGATTTCAGGTGTTTTGCAGATGCAAAAAAACTCAGTTTTGGTGCTAGTGGATTTAAGTGCCGCGTTTGACACAGTAGATCACCACATTTTATTAAATAGACTTAAAAACCTAGTGGGCATCTCTGGTACTGCTTTTAACTGGTTTTATTCCTATCTCACAGGCAGATGTTTTTTTGTAAGTATGGATACCTGTTCCTCCAAAACCCATGAAATTAAATGTGGGGTTCCCCAAGGTTCAATTTTAGGCCCAATACTTTTTAATCTGTACATGCTTGCTCTTGGGGATGTCATTAGGAGACACGGCATCAGCTTCCACAGCTATGCTGATGACACACAGCTGTATATTGCCGTGTCTCCGGATGACACAAAGCCTATCGATACCCTTTTGAATTGCATTTTAGATCTGAAGTCATGGATGGCAGAGAATTTCCTACAGCTCAATCAGGACAAAACAGAGGTTTTAGTTATCGGTCCTGAAGGTCAGAGATAAAAACTTTTACCAAAACTACAAGATTTTAAATCATCACAATTTGTGAAGAACCTGGGCGTCATTTTTGACTCTGAGCTCAGTTTTATTCCTCATATTAAAAATGTAACCAAGATTGGTTTTTATCACCTTAAGAATATAGCCAGAGTCCGCCCGTTTCTCCCTCAGGCTAACACGGAGGTGCTGATGCATGCTTTTATTTCCTGCCGCCTAGATTACTGTAATGCCCTGCTCTCTGGTCTTCCCAAAAAGAGTATTTCTAGTCTACAACTACTTCAGAATTCAGCCGCACGGGTGCTGACGAGGACCAGAGGGCGGGCACATATTACACCAGTTTCAAAATCGCTGCATTGGCTCCCCGTGTGTTTCAGGATTGATTTTAAGGTGCTTCTATTAGTTTTTAAATGCCGTAACGGTCTTGGGCCATCTTATTTATCTGACCTTCTTTTCTCGTATCAACCCTCGCGGACCCTGAGGTCCTCTGGCACCGGCCTGTTAATTATTCCTAGGTTGAGGACTGGAACACATGGCGAGGCCGCATTCAGCCATTCTGGTCCTCGTCTATGGAATAGCGTGCCGGAGGACATCAGGTTGATATTTTTAAAAGGAGGCTCAAGACTCACCTTTTTAGTTTGGCTTTTAAATAATTTATCTTAGTCTTTTAATTTAGGACTGTCATTTTATCTATTATCATTGTCTTAAATTTTTTTTTTTTTTTTTAGCTTCTTTGTCTTTTAGTATCATAATTTTTCTTATATATTTTTGCTCTGTCGTTTTATATTGTCTTTTAATTTTTAGCTTCTTTTATGTCTTTTAGTATCATAATTTTTCTTATATATTTTAGCTTCGTCTTTTTATATTATTGTCTTTTAATTTTTAGCTTCTTTTTCTTTTCGCATTATCATTTTCTTTTATATATTTTAGCTCCAGTGTTTCCTCAAGGGGGGCCTCCGCGCTGGGAGGTGTGCCTGACCTTCTCACAGGGGGTTTCATCCCGGAGGCTCCTTTGGCCCGGCGGACCGGGGCCCTCTGCACTATGTGAGGGGTCTACCCCGGTCAGTCTGGGCCAGGGGTCTGTGTGTTGGCGGAGCTCCCTGTGGCCGTGGGCCGTCATCCCTCTCAGCGCGGATGACCTACCCTGGGTACATTTTCTCATATGGTTTCTCTGTGCCTTGCCATGTCTTTCTGTCTTTCTACTAAGATGGTTTATTAAGTTGTGTGAATGCGAGTGTTCTGTGTGTATGCGAGTTCAGGCGTGTATGTGGATGTGTCTTGTGTTTATGTTGAGTGGGTGGAATGGGTTTTAGTTTTTTGTTGTATTTTGGATGTTTTTATTGTACAGCACTTTGAGCTGCATTTTATGTATGAAAAGTGCTCTAAAATTTGATTGATTGATTGAAAAACAACACTGATGTGGGGACTCCACATTAAAGTGAAAGTTTGAAGTAAGCTTGACCCACCGTATTATGAGTAATAAATCTAATTTAAGAATTCCCACATTACTTTTTTTTTACGCAAACGTTCTAGATTCATAGTTAGACCCATAGTACAGCCCTAACAACGAAAATTGTTTTGTTCGGCAGTCGCCAGTATTCTTTGGGAATTATGTTACACGAAGAACGTCGAGCTGCCAGTTGCCAATGTAATGCATTGCATATCATCCGGTGAGCTGTTTATATTATATTGTTTTTCGGCAAAATGCGCTGAGTGGCGTTGCATTGTTCAAATTCTGGGAAGCATCTGAGTGGCCAAAAAAAAAGAAAAAGAAAAATAAGACACGTTCAGACAAATAGAGGGAATTTCAAACCAGTGTCGACGAGCACTCTTTGCCACAAGCACCTCGAAGAGCTCTGCTTTCTCAATCGTTATGCTTATGATAAAGGGTTTTGCAACAAGGTAGGTGTGATTACAATTCATTTTGAAAAACAAGTGGTGTGTTTTGTGCATTGTGACAGCTTGTGTGTGACTGACGGGTGTGATCGCTGAATGAGGACTGCGTGTGGGGGTGTGCGGGTGTGTGTGTGTGTGCTCTTGTTTTGATGACATATCAGGACATTTTAATGATAACACACCTGCAATCTGAGGACTCGAAGAAAAATGGGGACATTTTTCGAGTCCTCATTTTTCTACGCCATCTACAGCAATCTAGAGGTCCCCAGAATGCTCCCAATCCAAAAATCTTTCATGTCCTAAAATACCACAAATTTCAGAAATTCTGTGTTTAAGTGTGTTTAACGTTTGACTCACTTTTTATTTGGAACCCTAGTGGCCATCTTCTGTACTTTAACACACTTTTCACACACTTTTACTTACGTCACGGCACAGGTCCTCATATGTCACCTTTCTCAGACTCACTAACACATTTTGCTGCGCAAGCGCCACCCACTTACACGCAATCAATTGTTTGAAGCAGCAAAGCCTGGCCTCCAGTCAAATAGTAACATCTCGGAAACAAACACAACCACATCAAACTTTGAATGGCTGCATGGTAAGTAATTACTTTTACTTTATCTGACCAGAAGATATAAGTTGTTTGAATATATAGCAGTGTTCAGTAAGGGCCACACAAGGTAATGCTATTAGACTACTAGCTAGCTAACTAGCTAGCTAGCCAGCTTGTTAGCGTGCTAATTAGCTAAAGGTATTGTAGAAATGCTGTTTTGCAGGGAAAGTTCTGGAAAGGTTTTTGAATCAACTACAGTACAGTTTCTTAAACGTTGTTGAGCCCAAGAGTTTATTTCAGCATAAGATGTTTTTTTGAAATGCAGCTAATATTAGTCAGTACAGCAAGCCTAATGAAAGTTGGCCATGCTTTTTTATGAGGAACATTTGGCAGTATCTATCTTTTTTGGTACATTTGGTCAAGACAATATTATGTTAATGTAGTTTAATGAAATACTGCCATCAGCCTTGTCTCTAATCTACTAGTCTGACTAGACTAAAATGTTGTGTTTGAGGCAGAAAATATTATCACTTTATGAGTCCTGTTTGATACAAAATAAGCAGTGGCATTTTATTGATTGTTTGTCTGGCTGAAGTTTGTCACTTTCCATTGTAGATGTTTACTGATTGATGAATACACACCTAAGTAAAGATCATGCCACAAAGAAGAGCCAGACTTAGTCCTGAATCTGAGGCTGCACATTTTATTTTGTCTGGAGTTGACAAGACTTGCTTGAAAGTCCAGTGGATCAGTGATTATAAAGGTATGTTATATACAGGATATGGTTACTGCATGAAAATTACTAGAGCTGCATCTATGCCTGTCACAATATCAAATCTTTTTATGTGTATTTTCCCAAAAATTAACATTATAAATGAGTATTTTTTTAATGCCAATAATATATTGATGATACTGCAAAAAACATCAAGTACATTCATTTTAAATGCAATTATCCTTCAATTCTCAAAAGTATTGCATTGCCATGTAGAACTTTAACATATCTTACAATTAAAAAATAATTTCATACAACTGAAAACCTTAAAAAAAATTCACTTCCGCAAATATAAGCAACAGAAAATTGCAGACTTTTTGTAATGTTGATTGTACAAGGCTGTGATGACTGTTTGGGAAATCCACATTTTTAAAGACAGTTTGTAATGCCCATCAAAGTGAATGATTGCACAAATACAGTTTGTACACCGGAGATGGAAACTTTACCCTATTTTGGCGGTCGGTCCTCCAGATCACTGGTGAAAGACCAGAAAAAGCATGGCTAACAGAGCTTTTATGACGAGTCACAATATTAGATCATGAAAAAAATCTCACTGAAGAAAATTCTTGATCTTTTTGTTCTGCAAATGTCTGATTAACTGCAGTAAATACAATCCAAATCAGGTTTACTATTCAACACTGAAATTGAATTTTTGTGTACTAGGACGTGGTGTATTTGCCTGTGAACCAATTAAAAAGGGATCCTTTGTGGTAGAGTACCGTGGGGAGTTAATCACGCACTATGAACGGGACAAGAGGCAGAAAAAGTACACAGAAAAGCAAAATTCTTTCTTGTTTGATTTTGAATGGAATGGTAGCACATGGTGGTAAGTAAAGCTCTCTAATAAGATCACTTGGTTCTTTACAATATTATAGTTTTAGTGGAGAAATATTTGATGTTTCCTTGTTCAATTTCAGCATTGATTCATCCCATGAAGATGGTTCATTGGGTCGACTGGTCAATGACGCTCACAAAAGACCAAACTGTCGAATGAAAAAAAATAACAATCCAGGACAAACCTCATCTTTGCTTGTTTTCAATTGAAAACATCCAAGCAGAGGATGAAATAACTTGTGACTATGGAGATTCTAAGTGGCCATGGAGGACAGAGGTAAACAATGCCTGAATATAGGATTCAAGTATTTTAAGTGTAACCGTACTGACACTATATTGTTGCTTTGCTGCAGACATCGAGACCCACGTTCCTGTCACAACCTTCTGGAGACCAAGAAGGATGTGAGCAATCCATGTCATCATCTTAACAGGTTATCACATTTTATCAGTATACATCATATTTAAGTTGACACCTTTCTTTGACAACAACAAGTGAAGTTAGAAGTCAGGAAAATTGACTCAATATGATTTCAGCCGTCATGTCCTCATATTACTGGAGTCTGAAAGACTAAAGTGTGTTTCAGGTGACGTCTGACGATACTGTCTGAAGTTCACTCCGTAGACTCCGAGTGTGTTTTCGATTGTCCCCATATTGACGCTGATCAGAGATGTAGCGTAGTTAATTTCTATATTGTGCTATAATGAGCCCAGTTCAACTTGGGAATGATGTTAAACGAAAAGGAGTTTCTATTACTATATTGAAGAGACCATATTCAAAGCACAGACTATTTCTGACACTGTATTGTTGCTTTGTTTCAGACACCAAGTGTCACGTTCACGACTGAACCATCTGAAGACCAAGAAGGATGCGAGAGATCCATGTCATCATCTCAACAGGTTATCACATTTTATCAGTATAAATCAAATTTAAGTTTACACCTTTCTTTGACAACAAAAAGTGAAGTTAGAAGTCAGGAAAATAGACTGTAGGTGATTTCAGTCGTCCTGTCCTCATATTACTGGGGTCTGAAAGACTAAAGTGTGTTTCAGGTGACGTCTGACGATACTGTCTGAAGTTCACTCCGTAGAGTGTGTTTTCGATTGTCCCCATATTGACGCTTATCAGAGATGTAGCGTAGTTAATTTATATATTGTGAAATAATGAGCCCAGTTCAACTTGGGAATGATGTTAAACGAAAAGGAGTTTCTATTACTATATTGAAGAGACCATATTCAAAGCACAGACTATTTCTGACACTGTATTGTTGCTTTGTTTCAGACACCAAGTGTCACGTTCACGACTGAACCATCTGAAGACCAAGAAGGATGCGAGAGATCCATGTCATCATCTCAACAGGTTATCACATTTTATCAGTATACATCATATTTAAGTTTACACCTTTCTTTGACAACAGCAGGTGAAGTTAGAAGTCATGAAATTTGACTCAATAAGCTTTCAGTCGTCATGTCCTCAAATTACTGGAGTCTGAAAGACTAAAGTGTGTTTCAGGTGACATCTGACAATGTCTGAAGTTCACCCCTTAGAGTGTGTTATAAATTGTCCCCATATTGATGTTTATCAGAGATGTAGCGTAGTTAATTTCTATATTGTGATATAAGGAGCCCAGATCAACTTGTGAATGATGTTAAATGAAAAGGAGTTTCTATTACTATACTGAAGAGACAATATTCAAAGCACAGACTATTTCTGACACTGCATTGTTGCTTTGCTGCAGACACCAAGAGCCACGTTACTGACTGAACCTTCTGGAGACCCAGAAGGATGTGAGCGATCCATGTCATCATCACAACAGGTTGTCACATTTTATCAGTATACATCATATTAGAGTTTACACCTTTTTTTGACAACAACAAGTGAAGTTAGAAGTCAGGAAAATAGACTGTACGTGATTTCAGTCGTCATGTCCTCATATTACTGGAGTCTGAAAGACTATAGTGTGTTTCAGGTGACATCTGACGATACTGTCTGAAGTTCGCTCAGAGTGTGTTCTTAATTGTCCCCATATTGACGTTTATCAGAGATGTAGCGTAGTTAATTTATATATTGTGATATAAGGAGCCCAGATCAACTTGTGAATGATGTTAAATGAAAAGGAGTTTCTATTAATATATTGAAGAGACCATATTCAAAGCACAGACTATTTCTGACACTGTATTGTTGCGTTGCTACAGACATCAAGTGTCACCTTCCTGACGATACCTTCTGGAGATCCAGAAGGATGTGAGAGATCCATGTCATCATCACAACAGGTTGTCACATTTTATCAGTATACATCATATTAGAGTTTACACCTTTTTTTGACAACAACAAGTGAAGTTAGAAGTCAGGAAAATTGACTCAATATGATTTCAGTCGTCATGTCCTCATATTACTGGAGTCTGAAAGACTAAAGTGTGTTTCAGGTGACGTCTGACGATACTGTCTGAAGTTCACTCCGTAGAGTGTGTTTTCGATTGTCCCCATATTGACGTTTATCAGAGATGTAGCGTAGTTAATTTCTATATTGTGATATAAGGAGCCCAGATCAACTTGTGAATGATGTGAAACGAAAAGGAGTTTCTATTACTATACTGAAGAGACAATATTCAAAGCACAGACTATTTCTGACACTGCATTGTTGCTTTGCTGCAGACACCAAGAGCCACATTCCTGACTGAACCTTCTGGAGACCCAGAAAGATGTGAGCGATCCATGTCATCATCTCAACAGGTTATCACATTTTATCAGTATACATCATATTAGAGTTTACACCTTTTTTTGACAACAACAAGTGAAGTTAGAAGTCAGGAAAATGGACTGTACGTGATTTCAGTCGTCATGTCCTCATATTACTGAGGTCTGAAAGACTAAAGTGTGTTTCAGGTGACGTCTGACGATAATGTCTGAAGTTCGCTCAGAGTGTGTTATTAATTGTCCCCATATTGACGTTTATCAGAGATGTAGCGTAGTTAATTTATATATTGTGATATAATGAGCCCAGATCAACTTGTGAATGATGTTAAATGAAAATGAGTTTCTATTACTATATTGAAGAGACCATATTCAAAGCAGACTATTTCTGACACTGTATTGTTGCTTTGTTTCAGACACCAACTGTTACGTTCACGACTGAACCATCTGAAGACCAAGAAGGATGTGAGCAATCCATGTCATCATCTCAACAGGTTATCACATTTTATCAGTATACATCATATTAGAGTTTACACCTTTTTTTGACAACAACAAGTGAAGTTAGAAGTCAGGAAAATTGACTCAATATGATTTCAGTCGTCATGTCCTCATATTACTGGAGTCTGAAAGACTAAAGTGTGTTTCAGGTGACGTCTGACGATACTGTCTGAAGTTCACTCCGTAGAGTGTGTTTTCGATTGTCCCCATATTGACGTTTATCAGAGATGTAGCGTAGTTAATTTCTATATTGTGATATAAGGAGCCCAGATCAACTTGTGAATGATGTGAAACGAAAAGGAGTTTCTATTACTATACTGAAGAGACAATATTCAAAGCACAGACTATTTCTGACACTGCATTGTTGCTTTGCTGCAGACACCAAGAGCCACGTTCCTGACTGAACCTTCTGGAGACCCAGAAAGATGTGAGCGATCCATGTCATCATCTCAACAGGTTATCACATTTTATCAGTATACATCATATTAGAGTTTACACCTTTTTTTGACAACAACAAGTGAAGTTAGAAGTCAGGAAAATGGACTGTACGTGATTTCAGTCGTCATGTCCTCATATTACTGAGGTCTGAAAGACTAAAGTGTGTTTCAGGTGACGTCTGACGATAATGTCTGAAGTTCGCTCAGAGTGTGTTATTAATTGTCCCCATATTGACGTTTATCAGAGATGTAGCGTAGTTAATTTATATATTGTGATATAATGAGCCCAGATCAACTTGTGAATGATGTTAAATGAAAATGAGTTTCTATTACTATATTGAAGAGACCATATTCAAAGCAGACTATTTCTGACACTGTATTGTTGCTTTGTTTCAGACACCAACTGTTACGTTCACGACTGAACCATCTGAAGACCAAGAAGGATGTGAGCAATCCATGTCATCATCTCAACAGGTTATCACATTTTATCAGTATACATCATATTAGAGTTTACACCTTTTTTTGACAACAACAAGTGAAGTTAGAAGTCAGGAAAATTGACTCAATATGATTTCAGTCGTCATGTCCTCATATTACTGGAGTCTGAAAGACTAAAGTGTGTTTCAGGTGACGTCTGACGATACTGTCTGAAGTTCACTCCGTAGAGTGTGTTTTCGATTGTCCCCATATTGACGCTGATCAGAGATGTAGCGTAGTTAATTTATATATTGTGATATAATGAGCCCAGATCAACTTGTGAATGATGTTAAATGAAAATGAGTTTCTATTACTATATTGAAGAGACCATATTCAAAGCAGACTATTTCTGACACTGTATTGTTGCTTTGTTTCAGACACCAACTGTTACGTTCACGACTGAACCATCTGAAGACCAAGAAGGATGTGAGCAATCCATGTCATCATCTCAACAGGTTATCACATTTTATCAGTATACATCATATTTATGTTTACACCTTTCTTTGACAACAACAAGTGAAGTTAGAAGTCAGGAAAATTGACTCAATATGATTTCAGCCGTCATGTCCTCATATTACTGGAGTCTGAAAGACTAAAGTGTGTTTCAGGTGACGTCTGACGATACTGTCTGAAGTTCACTCCGTAGAGTGTGTTTTCGATTGTCCCCATATTGACGCTGATCAGAGATGTAGCGTAGTTAATTTCTATATTGTGATATAAGGAGCCCAGATCAACTTGGGAATGATGTTAAACAAAAAGGAGTTTCTATTACTATATTGAAGAGACCATATTCAAAGCAGACTATTTCTGACACTGTATTGTTGCTTTGTTTCAGACACCAAGTGTCACGTTCACGACTGAACCATCTGAAGACCAAGAAGGATGTGAGAGATCCATGTCATCATCTCAACAGGTTATCACATTTTATCAGTATACATCATATTTATATTTAAACCTTTCTTTGACAACAGCAGGTGAAGTTAGAAGTCATGAAATTTGACTCAATATGCTTTCAGTCGTCATGTCCTCATATTACTGGAGTCTGAAAGACTAAAGTGTGTTTCAGGTGACGTCTGACGATACTGTCTGAAGTTCACTCCGTAGAGTGTGTTTTTGATTGTCCCCATATTGACGTTTATCAGAGATGTAGCGTAGTTAATTTCTATATTGTGATATAAGGAGCCCAGATCAACTTGTGAATGATGTGAAACGAAAAGGAGTTTCTATTACTATACTGAAGAGACAATATTCAAAGCACAGACTATTTCTGACACTGCATTGTTGCTTTGCTGCAGACACCAAGAGCCACGTTCCTGACTGAACCTTCTGGAGACCCAGAAGGATGTGAGCGATCCATGTCATCATCTCAACAGGTTATCACATTTTATCAGTATACATCATATTTATGTTTACACCTTTCTTTGACCACAACAAGTGAAGTTAGAAGTCAGGAAAATGGACTGTACGTGATTTCAGTCGTCATGTCCTCAAATTACTGGAGTCTGAAAGACTAAAGTGTGTTTCAGGTGACATCTGACAATGTCTGAAGTTCACCCCTTAGAGTGTGTTATAAATTGTCCCCATATTGACGTTTATCAGAGATGTAGCGAACGATGACGATTCCAGCAAAGAAACCATTGATGACATTCATCTACACAAAAATATCCTGAGTCACACGGAAATAGGTACTATCCTCAAGTTATGATATTGGAGAGCGTTAATAGGTGCCTGATAATCTTGGCGTTTATGAACAACTCTATATGAATTAGAGAGAATGGTAGGAAATATACTGAATATGAATATAGTGTTGAGAGAATTGTAAACATAGAGGATGAATAGGTTAAAATTCATTAGGTGTGGACAGCAGAAAGGAAATTAGTAAAGAATTTCGAGCACATAAGAAAGCAATGGTGAAAAGCCACATTAATTAATTTCTCTTTTTTTTTCAAAGGTTCAAGAACTGAGACTTCTGGAAGCCCAAGCCATGCACATGCATCAATCACCCCAGACAACATGGAAGACACTTCTGCTTCAACCACTTTTGAGAACAGGGCAGACACATCTGCCTCAACCAAGATCAACAACATTGGTAGCCTTTCTCCCTCAAACCATTTTGACCACATGGACGACACTTCTTTCTCAACCACATGGGAGAACAAAAACATCAGCAACGGTAAACAAAAAAGTGGTAAAATATATTGATTGAAGTTAATGTATATTTGAACATAATGAGAATATATGCTTTCATTATAATATACATTTTATTCCATCCTTTTAGATTCTCAGCAAAGCACATCACTTCAAGTGAGAAAAACAAAGTGCTCCATTGCAAAGCAAGGTTAAAGAGCAGTTTTATTATTTAATCGTTATTTACCTCCGTATTCCTGTCTTAGATTTTTCAAATTAGCAACACCATTTTCGGATTATAAAGTTTTTATATTTATAAAGGTCTTTATTCAACAGCTGGCAAGAGGAGATGCAAGTGGACAGGTGATGAAGTGAAGGCTGTTGAGCGGCACATGTTAGATTTTATAACAAGCTGCAAAGTACCAGGTAAAAAGAGCTGTGACTCCTGTCTCAAAGCAGAGCCGGTAGCACTGAAAGACTGGGTTTCCATCAAATACTATATTCACAATAGAATAGTTACATTAAAAAGAAAGATGAATAGATAGAATGTTTTAAACGTGAGCCAGCTCGAGTACAGTTCAGTTCAGGTTAACTAAACCAATAGCAGGGCTAAATAATAGGTCAGTTGTTAATATGGTGTTTCACGTTTGTTGTTTATGATGTTGTCGATCAATTAGGGAAAAAAACTCACAGAAACTTTAGCAATATACCTGTGCTTTTTGCACGACTTGGTTGTGTAACGCGTAGGTGTGGAAAAACATCCCAAAGTTGTATGCCACATGCATGGCCCAATACATTCTGATTTTATTAAATTTTTCATGCTACGATTCACATTTTTACATAATTTCCTTGTTCAGTTCAAACACCTTTTGCCTACTGCACTGACTTGTGTCATAGAAAGAGGAGGTGGCAAGTTTCTGTGTTGTCTGTAGTATCTTCTACGTGCAGTTCACATTTGCTGGTAATTAAAAAAAAGTGCACAGACCATACTTTTAACTGTCTAATTTCTTTCTATGCTTGGTTAATTGGGCACTTTAAATTGTCTTTCATTGGTTATTTAGTTTAATCTACCCTGTGATTGGCTGTTCAGGGTGTACCCTCCAAAGTTAGCTTGTAAAGGTTGCAGCACACCCGCTACCCTAATGAGGATAAACATTACAGAAAATGGATGGAATGAATGAATATCTTACTTTTGTATCAGAGGTTTCCTGACTGGAGAGCAAGACTTTCGGCTACCGGTACATATTCTAAACTGTAGGTATTTAAAAAAAACAAATGTTACATGAGTCAATCTGAAAATACTGAATTTACTCTTGGATGGTCTTTATATGTCACATATGCTTGAACTTTTTGTGTATCCATGGGTCTCAAAATTCACAAAAACATGAAATGCCAATCTGTGTGAGGCTATGGGCTCAATAATTCACAAAAACCTGACAATGTCCTCACATGTTGTGATTTTGTCATAAATCAAAAAAAAATTAAGCCCTAGCCAAAATCTAAATAGATGGTTGTGTTCCTGATTTTTTTTCATGCTTGAATTATTTTTTGGGAGCCTGTAGGACCACGGGAAAGGCACGTACCCATTTGTCACATTTCTGTCATGCGTCCCGAAAAGTCCTGAAAACACGTAGGGGTGTGTGGGGGGGGTGTGCGTGTGTGGGTGCGTATATATGCATGTTATGTTGGAGGCAGCGTCTCCCTGCAGCACCTAACAGGGCCACACCGTCACACTATCCTCCTCCTCCCAAGGGTTGACAAAGTCTTGGCAACCTGGATAGGTAGTCTGCTACGACGTTAGACTTTCCAGGCCGGTGTCAGACCACAAACTTGAATGGCTGCAATGAAAGGTACCAGCGCGTCAGTCGGTCGTTGTGGTCCTTCATCGAGTTGATCCATGCCAGGGCTTGATGGTCTGTCTCTAGATCAAACTTTCTGCCAAGCAAGTAGTACTTAAGACTCTCCAGAGCCCATTTGATGGCCAGTCCCTCTTTCTCTATCACTGAATACCAGGACTCTCAGGGTAACAGTTTGCGGCTGAGGTACAATATGGGCTGCTCTGCTCCGGACTCACCCTGAGCCAGGACTGCCCCAAGACCGAACTCCAAGGCATCTACTTGAACAAGCAAGCGTCGGTCGAAATTGGGACTGCGTAAAACTGGAGAAGAACATAGAAGAGTCTTTAGGGTTTTGAAGGCCGTTTCACACTTGTTGAGCCAGCTCACAGGGTTCCTCTGGTCTTTTGTCCAAGGACGAGGACACTTCTGGATCGCTTCAACTTTTTCCACCTGAGGTCGTACCTCACCTCTTCCCAGCTGGTCCAAGGACGAGGACACTTCTGGATCGCTTCAACTTTTTCCACCTGAGGTCGTACCTCACCTCTTCCCAGCTGATAGCCAAGGTACCTAGTTTCCTGGCGAGCCCATTCACACTTGGACACATTCAAGGTCAGTCCTGCTACTATTATCTTCTCCAGGATGGTCCTGAGGTGCTGGACGTGTTCCTCCCACGTACCACTGAAAATGACCACATCGTCTAGGTAAGCTGCACTGAATTCTTCGCAGCCCTGAAGAACTATATCCATAAGGCGTTGAAAGGTTGCAGGAGCCCCATGCAAGCCAAAGGGCATGACTGTAAACTGGAACAGTCCCAGTGTAAAGGCAGTGTAGGGACGGCTGGAGGCCTCTAATGGCACCTGCCAGTAGCCTTTGCACAAGTCCAGAGTGGTGATGAAAGAAGCTGAGCCAATGCGGTCCAGGAGGTCATCAACCCTTGGCATTGGATAGGCATTGAACTCTGAAATGGAATTGACCTTTCGAAAATCGATGCAGATGCGCAGCGACCCGTCCTTCTTAAAGACAATCACAAATGGACTACACCACTTCGACGTTGATGGCTCAATAACTCCAAGCTTCAGCATTGATTCCACCTCCTTCCTGAGCTGTGCCACGAGTTTTTGCGGAACACGGTAAGGACGCTGACGGATGGAATTACGTTCCTTCAACCGAATCACATGCTCCATCATGGTGGTCCGGCCAGGCTCTGCCATGAAAAGAGACGGCGTCTTCTGAAAGATCCTCAGAAGGTCAGCAGCCTGGTCGCGAGAAAGATGGGCCACAAGCGGTTCTGATGCGTCGATTACTGCAGGAACCCCGGGGTGCTCCTCTTTCACCTTCCTCACCAGACGTACCGCATCAGGAGCGACGGAGGGTGCCACTCTCCATTCCTTCAAAAGGTTCACGTGGTAGACCTGCCTGAGCTTTTTCTTATCAGGCTGATACACTTCATAAGTGACAGGCCCCACATGCCTTGTGATGGTGTACGGCCCTTGCCACTTGGCCAACAACTTGCTGCGGGAGGAGCAGAAGAACTCTTTGACCTGGCTGGAAGTCTCTTCTTCGGGCCTGCTGGTCATACCACATCTTCTGCTTCTTTTGGGCCGCCTTTATATTTTCCTCAACTTCATCACGGTACCTGGGCAACCGGTCCCTCATTTGCAGTACATATTGGACAATCCCCTGCTTATTGGAGTTGGGTTCTGGGGCAGTCCATGCCTTTCCCAGGATGTCCAAGGGTCCTTGCACATCCCATCCATACAGAAACTTGCAGGGAGAAAATCCAGTAGAGGCCTGAGGTTCCTCACGGTAGGGAAAGAGAACAAATGGCAACCACCGGTGCCAGTCTCATCCTGTGTCGCTCACAAACTTCTGAAGCATCCTCTTTAATGTCTGATTGAACCGTTCGACGAGGCCGTCCGTCTGAAGATGATAGGGTGAGGTTCGTAACGCAGTGATCCCATACTGTTTATGAAATAACTGTAACAGACGAGAGGTGAAGTTAGTGCCCTGATCATTTCATCCAGGATTCCAACTCTGGAGAACAACTGCACCAGGGAATGGAGTACAGCAGTAGCAGTGATTGTATGTAGCGGGGACGCCTCGGAGTATCTGGTGACATAGTCACAGACTACAAGAATGCATTGGTGCCCCCGGGTACTCTTGATCAGTGGGCCAACAATATCCATTGCTATCCTACGAAATGGAGTTGCAATTAGTGGGAGTGGATGGAGGAGAGTTCTATCGGCTTTGCGGGCCGGAGATGTCATTTGGCATGTAGGACAGGTGGCACAATGTGTGTAGATGTCTTTATACATACCCGGCCAGAAAAAACGACTACTGATACGTATATACGTTTTGTGACGGCCAAAATCCCCTGCCCAAGGGAGCGTGTGTGCAACGTCCATTACCTGCTGTCTACAGGGAACAGGTACAACCAGGCGTTTCTGAGCATTGCCATTTATATCTAACACATCAGCAACCACAATAAACTGTTCTTTCCTCATAACATTAACATTAGCATTGGCTTTAGTATAAATCATTTTGTAACACGGTTTTAAAGTCACATCCTGCCTCTGTAACTTTGCTATATTGTCTGGAACCTTCCACATTTCGTCTACAATCAGACTTTTATGATCTTGATCATTTAGCATTAGCTGTTTTTCAAAACGCCTTTGGTGCCTGGATTTCCTAGGCCCCTTTGTGCCCCCCACACACAGTCATCCAAATCAGGTAAGGGTTCCCGCCCCCATTTGGTTTGCGACGTGGTGACCACGGGGCATGACACACCGCCAGTCGCATCAAGCACATTCACACCACAAACTGTATCATAACTGGCTGTCTGTAAAAGGTCCAGGAGTACCGGTAAGTCTTTACCATGTACCACGTCCATAGGTAGGTTTTCTACCACTGCAACTGTCATCAGATCTGACTGATCATCAATTACAATAGTCACTTCGGCTTTTGGAGATGCATGATTATCACCATGTACACAAACAATGTCCGTTTTTGCTCCATAATTAACACAGTTCACTGGAATGAGGCCCTTTGTTAAAGATGTGCTCTCAAAGTCCTTACTTTGTTAGGTATATGTTTATGATGTAATACTTTGTTACATGCATGCTTATGATGTAACGTTCCTTTCATCCTTTGTCGCCTCATAATAAAGTCTTCACTTCTTCCACACTGTCAGACAAGACAGGTTGTGTGTAGTTATTCCTCTGTCAATACAGAAATTCTGGTTTGCTGATCCTGAAAATAGTTGGACGCGATACTACTGCTGCGTAGTACCACTCTGCCAACACCCTTCTTTACCAGGGATGTGTGGCTACCACTGTCCAACAGTGCAGTCACCAGTCGACCATTCAGATTCACAGTTCTGAATGGACGGTCATTTATACACTGGTTAGTGAGCAGTTCATCCTCCGCACGGGGTGCATAGCAGGCACCAGTAAGCTTGTCTCTTCGCACCGGACACGTAGAAGCTATGTGTCCTTGTTGCTGGCAGTAATAGCAGATAAGAGGCTTAACGGTTGTTGGCTGGTTGCTAGCGGAGTTGGAGTTACCTCGCACGTCATAGCTGGGCTCTCTACCAGACTGCTGTGGTGTAGATTGCTGAGGCCGTCGAGGCGCTGAGCTGATAAAACGGGCAGGACCTCCTCTGCGAGCATTCTGGTACTGTAACGCCAGCTTTGCTACGGTCAGGCCATCCTCAGGTTGGTGTTCCTTGACCTAGGTGCGGATATCTGCCGGAAGGACCTGGAGAAGCTGCTCCAAAATGACCATCTCCCCAATCTCCTCCTTGGTGAGCTGGTCTGGACAAATCCATCGTCTGTACAGGCTTCTCAGACGGTGGTAGGTCTCAGTTGGTGTCTCATCGGGCAGGTGAACGGAACCGTTGTCTATACGTCTCGGGGGATATGTCAAATGTCGCCAACAGGGAAGCTTTTAAGTCCTTTTAGCAATGTGCCTCTTCCTGGTCCATGGCTGTATAGGCTTCTAAAGCTTTTCCTGACAGAAGTGGTACGAGGCGACATGCCCACTCTGTCTCCGCCCACCTCCAAGTCCTTGCGATAGGCTCAAAACGCAACAGGTAATTTTCAAAATCTTCGCCCATCTGATATGGGGGAATTTTGGCCACCGCTGCATAGGACCTCATCTCCACCTGTAGTAGCGGCCTAATGTACTGCCTATTGACGTTCTCCGCCTGCGGCTGGTGCAATGCCGTGGAGTCCCCCCTGAGGCCATCGTACCTGTGCAGGTGTAGGCAACGCCATCCGGGGACTGTTCGCACGAGCAACCACTTCCCCTGGGTCGCTTGGACAATTAGGAGTACTCTGCGGGTGATGGAGGGTTGACGGTTGTAGTGAGACACGAAGGTTACAAATCTCATCAGCAGACCTTCTTCTCGTTTCTGCTGGCCCACCATAAAGTTCTTCATCAGGCCTAGGAGCTCCCTCACCGGTGGCTGTAATGCTACACCAGCTCCAGACTCCTCCACTCCATTGCCGAAATCCAGCTCCTCCTCAACTTTTCGCTGCTGAGAACGTTGTTTTTTTCAGCCAGCCATCCCACTCCTGACACCATATGTGACGGGGTTCAAAAACAGCTCTCAAGTAAAACTATGGCCAAGCCAAAGGGTGTGGAGTTCTTCCAATCAGTCCAAAATAATGCTCCGTACATACCATTTGTTGCGCTTCTCTGTAGCCAGCACAGGCTCACACTGAAACAAAGACATCGGATGGCCGCCTTTTAAACCCTAGGACCCTCCCCTAAGACAATTAATGCAAAACATGATTGTTCTCTTCTTCAGAACACACTTATATCATCACTAATAATATTCATAATTGTAGAAAAATATAATCATTCAACCAGCCATAATCCTGCTCCCTTAGACTGCCCAAAACAACAAAAAAAACATACTTAACTTGAAACGCTGTACTTCGCCATGACGTGCCAATGACATCACCCGCAGACGTCCCGCGCATGACGCTATAATAGCCAGAAGTAACCGCGGCGCTCGGTTTGATGGTGGCGCGCCACGAATGACAGGCGGACACCGGAGAAATGTTTGTGGACCACGAGGACTATGGAAAGAAAATTGGTTTGACCGACAACCTCTATAAGCAAAGGCAGAGTTGACGATCTCAACGGAAAACGGCTTTATGGCACGTGTGTGTGTGTGTGTGTGCGTGTGTGGGGGTGTGTGCGTGCGTGCGTGCGTGTATATGCCCACATGTTAGGTTGGAGGCAGCGTTTCCCTGCAGCACCTGACGGGGCCACACTGTCACAACAGAGTAAAACACAAAGTAGCAATAATTCAAGGACAAAGACAGTGCTCAACAGAAACACACGTCAAAAGTATTTTGAGATAATGAAAAAGTCAAATAAGACGCAATGAAAACGAAAATATTAAGTTCTCCCCACTTTTAACTGAACAAACGACAGGAAGGACAAAAAGCTCAAAATTTCCCGCAAAATCACTATCGCCGTTGCACACGAGGCATTGGTCGGACGTTGCAATGGGTAGAAAGGAATTTCAGTACACGTGCTGTCACTTCTGCCTTCATCAGAGCTGTCACACTTACGTGTGACGTGTCTTAATACAACTAGTCGCAATCAAAACTCGTGCGAGGAGCCTTATTTTGAAGATTCCCGACCTGATCAGTTGTATTAAGATTTGTCGCACGGTAGCGTAACAGCTCTGACGAAGGCTGAAGTGACAGCCAGAACTGTCAGCGCGGTAAGAATTTTTTGCTCTCAACCAGAAATATTTTTTGTCTGAAAAAAGAAAACATGAAACCTATTGAAAAAGAAGACAAAATGAACGCCATATCCCTACTAATCGTACCATGAATCCAAACCAACAGCTACACAAAACCAAACTAATACACGTAGAGCACTTTTGCGCCTTCAATACTTGCTGAGACCACAATCGTATGTCAAAAGTAATAAAGTACAAAAATGCACAAAACATGATAGAGCTCAAGAAATTGGCATCACGCATCCCACAATGCTCTGCGCCGAACACAATAAAGGCCATTTTGGCACTATAGAAAATGTGTGACTAATTTGAGGAAACATCACACTTTGATAATGGTAGTCAGGGCGCAAAAGAAGGCGAGAGCATTATACAGGACATCAAAAGAATAAGCAAATAAGTCGTAGCGCGGGCATTCGGGCTGACGGCTCCTCTGGGTCAGCCCCTAGCACTCAGGGTTGCACAAGCTACCACCCCATCCGGTGCACCCTTTCTACAATGAGGCCTAACCCGTAGGCATCCCGTTCTCGCCCACGGGATTTTGGTGAGCGCTATTTTTTTCTTACGCTTTATGAGCGAGGCCGGCCTGATCCTGCAGGTGCCCACTAGGGCCACGTCGCTGCAGATAAAGATAAAGATAAAGATGTCCTTTAATAGTCCCATAGTGGGGAAATTTGCAGTGTTACAGCAGCAAAGATATAGATCACACAGAGGCGGTGGCGTAATGTAGCAGTTAATGTATAACATTAGCAGCAGACATTCATAAAAAGCATGCAAATATACACAGTATATACATATATACTCAGATCTCCATGTATATACACACTTACATCCCACAACATATACAAGTGTAAGGAAACCCTTCTAATGTCTGTCTATGGTACAGAGGGGAAATAAATAAAAACGCTGCAATGATAAAAAAAATACTGAATGATAGAAAATACTGCAATGATAAAGATAAAGATGCTCTTTAATAGTCCCACAATCCGGAAATTTTCAGTGTTACAGCAGCAAAGATACAGATCACACAGAGGCGGTGGCGTAATGTAGCAGTTAAAGTATAACATTAGCAGCAGACATTCATAAAAAGCATGCATATAAACACAGTATATACATATATACTCAGATCTCCATGTATATACACACTTACATCCCACAACATAATACAAGAGTACGGAAACACCCCTAATGTTTGTCCATGGTACAAAGAGGAAATAAATAAAAACGCTGCAATGATAAAGCCCTTGGCAGGAAGGAGCGGCGAAATCTCTCTTTCGTACAGCGAGGGTGTAACAGTCTATCACTGAAGAAGCTGTAGAGTGTTCTAAGAGTGTCATTGAGTGGGTGGGCTGGGTTGTCCAGCATTGATGACAGTTTCGCCGTCATCCTCCTGCCCCCCACTGAGTCCACAGAGTCCAGGGAACAGCCCAGGACAGAACTGGCCCTCCTCACTAGTTTGTCCAGTCTCTTTTTGTCCCTGCCCGAGATGCCTCCCGCCCAGGAGACCACTCCATAGAAAATGACTGATGAAACCACCAAGTCATAGAAGTTCCTGAGGAGTGTCCCCTGAATGCCAAGGGACCTCAGCCTCCTGAGTAGGAAGAGTCTGCTCTGACCCTTCCGATAGAGAGCATCTGTGTTGTCACTCCAGTCCAGTTTATTGTTCAAATGAACACCCAGGTACTTGTAAGTCGAGACCCTCTCAACGTCTGTTCCCTGGATATTCACTGGTGCAGGTGGAGAGTGCCGACGCTTGCAGAAATCCACCACCAGCTCTTTTGATTTCCCAGCGTTGATTCGGAGGCGGTTCTGCTGACACCAGTCCACAAAATCCTGCGTAACCCCTCTGTACTCCCGATTGTCTCCGTCAGTGATGAGGGCGACAATCACAGAGTCATCAGAGAACTTCTGCAGGTGACAGGTAGAGGAATTGTATTTGTAGTCTGAGGTGTAGAGGGTGAACAGGAAGGGAGGCAGAACAGTTCCCTACGGCGCTCCCGTGCTGCAGAGGAGCACGTCAGACACATAGTCCTGTGTTCTCACGTACTGTGGCCGGTTTGTGGGGTAGTCGTGGATCCATGGGATGAGGTGGTGGGCCACTCCCGCCTGCTCCAGCTTGTCTCCCAATAGGGTGGGCTGGATGGTGTTGAAAGCACTGGAGAAATCAAAGAACATGATCCTCAGAGTGCTCCCCGCCTTTTCCAAGTGGGAGAGTGTAGTGTGGAGCAAGTAGATGATGGCATCATCCACAATGCCAGGCTGGTATGCGAACTGGAGTGGGTCCATCGAAGAGCTCACCGGGAGGCGTAGATGGACAAGGACCAGTCTCTCACAAAAAGCCCTCTTTTTCTCCTTCAGGATATTTTTAATGTCCGGTGTGATCCAGGGTTCGTTGTTGGAGAAACATCTTACTGTCCTGGTGGGAATGGTGTTCTCCATGCAGAAATTAATATAGTCTGTAATTGTGTCTGTTAGACCATAAATGGACTCCCCCTGGGCTTTGCTGAATACCTCCCACACAGTTGTGTTGAAAGAGTCCTTAAAGGCCTCCTCGGCTTCTCCAGACCATCTCTGAACTGTGCGTGTCACAGCTGGCTGCCTGCGGAGCAGAGGTTTGTACACAGGCAGGAGAGCAACCAAGTTGTGATCAGCTTTGCCCAGCAGGGGGAGGGACAGTGGTGTGTACGCCTCCTTGGTGGTGGCATAGAAAATGTCCAATATTTTATTGTCTCTGGTGTGGCAGGTTACATATTCTGTGAATGAAGACTGAGAGGAGGAAGGAGAGCATGATTGAAGTCACCAGAGATAAGGAGCAGGGCATTAGGGTGCTGTGTTTGTAGCCTACTCACAGCTGCAGTCAGTACGTCACAGGCTGTCTCACTGTTAGCAGAGGGGGGCACATACATCGCTACCGCGATCACATGACTGAACTCTCGCGGTAAATAGTACGGACGCATGCTAACAGCTACAGCTCAATGTCCCGACTGCAAAGTTCCTCCTTAATAGTGATGTGCCCAGGGATACACCATCTATCATTAACAAACACAGCCAGCCTTCCTCCTTTCCTCTTACCGCTCTCCAGTGTCCTGTCCACACGTAGGATTTGGAAGCCGTCCAATTCCACGACGGCGTCCAGGGTTAGCTCTGCTAGCCACGACTCCATGAACATCAGCAAGCTAGCCTCCCGTTAGCGCTGTTAGCTTGTCCATTTTATTGGGAAGGGATCCAACATTCCCCATAATAACAGACGGGAGGACGGGGTGGTATCGTCTCCTCCTTGCCTGGCTTTTAGCCCCCGCACGACATCCCGGTCTCTTCCTCCTCAGCTCGCGGGGGATATCGGGTCTCGCTCTGGGAGCCGGCGCGGGGTTAGCACACAGTGCTATCAGCTGATCTCTTGTGTAAACAATCGATCCGTAGCTCAGAGTTTCGTCTCCGGACACGATCGCACAAAAAAACAGCCCCCAGCAGCAATAAAACCACCGCAAGTTGGATGTCCATTGCTGCGATGAGGTTAAATAAATAAAACAGGGATAAATAAAACAGGGTAAAGGGAAAAACACACGAAAAAGGCTCAAATAGTGAACCAAGCTGCTATAAAAGGTAGGCACTCGCGCGGCGCCGGAACCGGAAGGAAAAAAAATTTCTTGAGCACTCCGCCTGACCAACTGAGAGCATCTCACGGTGCATGTTAGCACCCTCTGTTGGTAAAGTTTGAGACAACGGAAACGTTTGAGACTCCTAAAAATACTGCAATGATAAAAGTACTGTAATGGTAAAAGTACTGCAATGATAAAAACTTGCCTGCGCGTTCGCCAACACATTCCGGAGGGCCACTGAGCTCAAACCCAGATAAGCCCGGTGGTAAATTAGATTTTTTTCACACGACATATATACAAAAACGTAATCCAACGAACAACCCTATGATAGATCAAAAGCAAATAATTAAGTTATCAATAATCATTTAATGATTAGCACAAATCCTCAATTCTGTATATATTGCAAGTCTCTGCCTCTTCTTAAATTGGCTTATATTCATATATTTTTTCCCCGCACCATTCAAACTATTCCAGAGTGTGACTACACAAATGGAAAAAAAAAGTTCTTCTCTCATGTTGTAGGCCCGTTTCCTTTCAATGAATCATTTATGAATATTTCCAGGCGATATATACAGATTCCTCACATCCTAATTTCTCTACGCGTTTATAGATAAACCTCTTTTATTGAAACTCGGTTTCTTAAACATTAGATCACTCTCTTCGAAAGCCCTATTAGTTAATGACCTCATTACAATACAATACCATACAACTTTTTTGTATTTGTATACCGACCATAATCTTATTATGATTGGTCTTTATGAGACCTGGTTATAACCAAATCAGTTTGTCCCACTAAATGAGGCCTCGCCTCCAAACTTTGTGAGTTCACATGTTGCACACCCTATTTAGAAAGGTGGGCGTGTAGCCCTCATTTCTGAATCTGATCTCAAACTTAGCCCTTGTTCTAGCGACGCCTTTCAAACATTTGAAGTTCTCATTATGCGATCCACGTCTAATCTTGCAGTTCTTTATAGTCCCCTGGCTCGTACTTGTGCTTTTTAGATGAATTTTCTGAATTTGTGGCTGATTTGGTAACTCATGCAGATAATATTCCGTATTTTCTGGACGATAAGATGCTACTTTTTTCCTAGATGTTGAACCATGCGGCAACGGTGCGGCTTTTCTGTGGATTTTTTCTTTCACTGGTAAGGGTGTCATGACTTGTTTTAGCTGACCTGTATTTATGTTGCTTTGTCTCCCTCTACAGGCGCTTTAGCGTAATTATTTTCTCAGATATTTCTAACTTCTTATTGGCACATTTAATCACATGACACCTCCAGTTCATAGTGCACGCATAGTCTGCTAAGCGACAGCTTTACGTTTTTACAGGGATTCACGGCCCGCCAGCTTTACGTTTTTACAGGGATTCACGGCCCGCCTTCTTACAATTTCCTCATGCTGTTTGTGCCGAAAAAAAGCATCGCTTGTGAGTAGTATTTGCCCTACTTTTTCATGTGACTCTTGCGTTTGTGTGGTGGATTTGATGTTTTATATGTTTATTTTATTGCTTGCATTCTGAGTATCAGTAACTTTATAGTGAGCAATAAACTACAGTTTACATTGTTTACAAGATAAGCACATCTCTTGATATTATCATTTGTGTATGCTTGTGTTTTTTGAATACCGTGCTATATGTTTTTGTATTATTTCAGTTTTATAAAGAAGTTATACTCAAGAGATTAAAGACAACAGTAAAACAATTCAACTTTACTCCAACCTCAGCATTTCTCTTGAAGATTGTTTGTTATCTGTCAATTTGTGCTCAGACAGTGAGGGCAGTGCACTCTATAGTTCAGAAAATCCACTAAATAAATCTTCTAAAAAAATTTTTCTCTTGGGTCTGTTCTGTTTTAATTAGCGAAGTCGCTGCTGTGTTTTAACAATCTGTTTATGTACATTCACAGTACAAATCGTTCTGTACATACAGTAAACATTTTTTTTCAACATAAAACTGAGGCTTATAGTCTGGTGTGGCTTTATTTATTTTTTTTTTCAAAAAGAGTTGGTGCTGCTTATATGCAGGTGTGGCTAACGGTCCGTAAAATACGGTAATTATCATGTGTGACTTTAACATTCATGTGAATCTTCCGTCAGAACCACTTACCGTGAAGTTTCAGACAATAATTGATCATTTTCGTTTCTCGCAAATAATAGCCTGAACGACAAATAAAAATGGTAAATGAAAAAAATGGTAATTAAACTTTAGATTTGGAACTAATCCGAGCCACAAAAAATATTTTTTCAACCACCACTACACTCTCTGAGCTACTCCCTATGGCAACCGCTTCTTTTCGTAATATTGGTTCGATTGATAATCTCACTAACAACTTTAATACTGCTCTGTAAAATGTGCTTGACTCCGTAGCAACTTTAAAAATTAAAACTCATCCAAAGAGGTTTAATCCGTGGTTTACACAGGAAATGCGCATACTTAAACTATCATTTAGGAAGGTTGAGCGCAAATGGCGTGTGACTAAACATGAGGTCTTCCGTCAGGCATGGTGCAATCGATGACTAATATACAAGAAACACTCGATTTAGCTAGACTAATTCTCCGAAATAAAACAACCCTAAATATGTATTTAATACCGTGCCCATGCTAACACAACACCAACCGACATCTGATATTTCTACCCATGCAGCTCATAATTTCATGCAATTCTTTTCTCAGAAGATTGAGCGCATTCGGGATGAGATTAAGGACATTGTTCCTCGAACCCCCTTGAAGGATTACTGATTACTACAATACTACAATAGGGGCATTTCATCTGATAACTGTCTGGCAACCTTATTTCATTTTACAAAACTATCTCTTGAAAGCCTAACAAAACTGGTTAATGCGGCAAAACCGACAACTTGTGTGCTCAATCCATTTACTAGCCTAAGACCATCTGTCTTAAATCTAATTAATTTATCACTGAGCACGGGTACCGTACCAGCAGCTTCTATCCATCCATCCATCCATCTTCTGTACCGCTTCTTCTCACTAGGGTCGCGGGGTGCTGGAGCCTATCCCAGCTATCTTTGGGCAGTAGGCGGGGGACACCCTAATAAACTGGTTGCCAGCCAATTGCAGGGCACACAGAGACAAACAACCATCTGCGCTGACACTCATACCTAGGGGCAATTTAGAGTGTTCAATGGGTCTGCCATGCATGGTTTTGGAATGTGGGAGGAAACCGGAGTACCCGGAGGAAACCCACGCAAGCACGGGGAGAACATGCAAACTCCACACAGGATGGCCGGAGCCGGGATCGAACCCACGCCCGATGCTGTCTCTCACTGTGAGGCCATCGTGCTAACCAGTCGTCCACCGTGCCGCCCCAGCAGCTTCTAGGATCGCTATTTTCCCACCCCTACATAAGTGACCAAACCTTGAACCGGAGAGTATCAGTAATTTTAGGCCAGTTTTAAATTTCTCGTTTATTGCAAAAATTCTTGAAAAAGTCATAGCGCAACAATTTAATGAATACTTGACCACTAATAATGTATTTGAACTTCTTCAACCAGGATTTAGAGCCGACCGCTCAACTGATACAGCCCTTGCTAAACTGACTAATCTTCTTCTAGCTATGGACGGCGACACCTCATCAATATTACTCTTTCTCTATTTTAGCGTCTCAACTCTCATCATGTAATTTGTTATCTAGTGGTTAGGCGGAGTTACTGATTGTTGCCAATAGAGGGTGCTAGTGGTTTATATATGTAAGAGTTATGAAGGTCTGGGGAACTCAGAGTAACAACAACTGTCAGTCAGACCTGTTGTATGATGTTAAGTGCTGCATTAAAAGAGCCGACATAAAGAGAGCCGTTGTGCGTGCATATCTTCATTGATATCTCAAGATATTACATAATTCATGGCAATGCAACGTTTGAGTTTTGCAATGTCATGTGTGGAGTTCCACAGGGACCGGTACTTGGACCTTTATTGTTTGGCATCTACATGCTACCGCTTGGTGATATTATATGTAAATATAACATTAGTTTTCATTGTTATGCTGCTGATACCCTATTATAAATGCCGCTGTATTCAACAACTACGCGTAATTGCTATAAATCAGAGGCATGCCTTGCCGAGATTAAACAATGGATGTCTTTAAATATTTTGCGTCTTAACCCATTTAATCCCGATTTTTTTTCATACATGTAAAGATCAAAATCAGGTGTCAATGGACACCCTTTGAAGTGATCAAAAGTAGTAATTGCAAAAAATATGGTCACTTAGGTGAAAAAGCATGTTTTATGACTGGTCACATTTGTGACCGGTGGTTTAATATGCTGTAATGTGACTTAAGAACACTAAAAGTGCTTTTTTTTACAACACAGGCACAATATGAAGATCAAATATGTCAACAGTGAGTTTTGTTTTATTTGAAAATAATGTGTAATCATTTGCATATTTTTTACATGTTGTCAACTTAACAATTGAGTGCAAAATTCAATAGATTACATGCATATCACTAATGTCGCAATGGCCGAACGAGGGAAAAGTGCGGACTTTATTGCAGATACACTTGCGAGGCCATTTTCAAGGTCGACCATTCAAGAGAAGCTAGGTCGTCCAACACTCACTCAGTATTGTGTAAGTGTGTTCCTGTATATTATTTGTCCAGCCGTGGTGTCATAAATGATGGTGTTTTGAGGGGGATTTACTCAAGTAGGACTAGACCGCTAAGGAATTCCGGCGTTCTCTGAGTTCTGTCTGAAAATCTCAACCAAAAAAGTCCGCATGACAGCTATCAGCTCCTTTTCTGCACTTGGACTCCCAGAGCCGAATCAGATGCACCCCCTCACCTTCTTTCTGCTTTTGTGCGCGTGTGCCAATAGTCTTTACCAGCGGTCGACCCCGTCCTCGTCCTCTTCGAATGGCCATCCCACTTCTGCCACCAAATATCACGGGTTCGTTCGTTGAAAAATTGGAAATGATGGCACAGTCAAAAAAATTAAGTTCGGTGGGTTTTAATAACCACAAATATTGCCCAACAGGTGAAAAGAGTGAGGGCTCAAGTGACAAAATAACAAAAATAAAGCATAATATTTACAATTGAAAATTCAACATTGACTTCCACTTAGCTTAGTTCGCCTATGGTCTGCAGCAGCGAGTCACCTACAACGTTACCAGGCTCAGCCCTCCTGACAAATGAATTCGGAACTTCTTAAATATCCTTAGCCACTCCCTCCGGGCAAACCATTTAAGATATTGGTATTTATAATAATGAAAATAATAGTATTAATACTCCAATTTCAATGTCTGTTAACTAAACAGGAACCAAAATTCACATAAATAATAAAGGCAAGTTATTAAAAGGCCTTCAAATTACTACAAAATAATGCAAATAATTGGCTAAAATGGTTCAGTCCCAAAGTCAGGTGACCTCCTCTTCCACCACTGATCGCCATTTAAGGCATGATAAGGAATTACCTTGGTTTGCTCCATTTGACGTGTCCGAGGCAGCAGTATGCAGGTGCGTGTTTTGTCGTGTGTGCGTGACGAGCGAGTGTCGGGGGTGCACACTCGACACCAGCAATGAGTTTTGTGAATTATCCAGGCAGTGACCGCGGGAAAAAAACTGCCGATGCCGTGAGGGAGTGACGTCACAATCCTAAATACATAACGCTGGTGCGTGTATTTCCTGAACCGCCATCCCCCTCATCCCTGACCTTGTGCACACGTCTTGAAGCCTCTGCCGGTGCCAGCAGCTATGCACACATATCCCGCCGGTCGCGTGTTCTCCTACGGGATGTTAAAGGTGCTCGTCAACTCATCAATCTTTACTGTAATACAATGTCAATTAAGTCCACACTATTTTAAGATCCAGCAACCAAGGTATAATACAGTCAAAAAGGAAAAGGTATGGTCGTTCATCCTCACGCTCCTTCATCTGACCCCACGGGCAGCCAACTGCCTGAACGCTTCTTCACCCCGGAGGCGGTCCCACGACCGTCTTGCTGGCTGACCAGCGGGGCGAGCCTGGGCTACGAATCTCATTCAAATGAAATGCGAGTGCGCGCAATTTTTTTTTTTTTAACACACCCTTAAATTTTTTATTTTATTGTTAAATGGTCTAGAAATTACAACATACAGTGTTTGTGTGCTAATATTTTCTGTCACCAAAACAATATGTTTAAATAACAAAAAATGTTCAGATTTTTTTACTAGTATTTATTTTTGAGAAAACCCCACTAAATTTCTATGAGAACAGACTCTTTACATGGATTTGTGTTTTTGCCAAATGCCTTAAATCACCACAAAAGCTTCTAAAAGGTTTGATATGAAATGTTTTCCTTTTTTTATTCTCAAGGTTTCAGGCTTCATTTCGAACAATTTGAGATTTAGAACTTTAAATTTGTAGCCGACGCAAGTCTGGAGCAAAGACCTACATAAATATGCACAGAGGAAGATTTAGACCGAGTGCTGGTATCAGACGCGCACAAGCAGGCACGTTTGAAAAAAGCGTGTGTGTATATGTGTGTGGTGTGGGTGTGATCACAGCTGAAATGGTGAAACAAGAAACTAATTTGCTCAAGTGCCGCAGTATGATGAAGCATCCAAAGTACATTCATAAGGAACTGGAAGCAGATCTCCATGGGTGGATGATGTAAAATGGGCCTGAGAGATCACGCACTTTGAAGTGGACATTTATGACCACCTTCCATTTCACTTGAGCATGTCCATGTTTGCCCATAGAACCCCCCCCAGGTCTGCTGCTGACAGAGGGGTGATTGTAAAAATATAATTGTAATTAAGCTGGATATAACAATAATAATGTGTTCAATGAATTGATTTCTACAATGATTCAGAAGGTTTGATGCTCAGTAATGTGTCTGCCTGTCCCCCAAACAAATTTACCAGAATTGATTTTTATCCGTGCCAAATCTTTCATGTGGTTACATCAGGTGTGAACTACTTTCTACTACCAAATTGGTTGACATGTCAAAGGAAGCACCCTTGGTACTCCGAATGCCTAACATGGTGCAGAGCAATAAAACAAATTCCTAAAAGGGCGCACCAAGATTCGCAGGAAAATTAAGATACACACATTTCCACATGCACCATCCAAGATTCTACATTCAGTGAGCTCCCTTATATAACATTTGTGCAAGTGAATTTATATGTACTAGTTTGCACACACCCACCTCTAAGGTATACTCTTTGGACTTCCAACTGTTTTGGATGACGGCAACAGTGATGAGCCCAGCGATGCTAGCCAGCAGGAGGAAGAGAACTGTGGCTATGCGACACTTGTAGCCCACTTTTTCTGTTGACTCCATTACCTGTTTGCAAAAAATAAAATAGTTTGATCCTCGCTAGAATGTTCTCAATAAAGATGAAAAATGATGGCGATCAATTATAGTCAGGAGTTGACATAAGCGGCGCGCCAGTGTGCATTCCCCGTGCTTTGTATCTACCTAAGCAGCAGTCAGAGCTCCTGGCTATCTCATCTTAAGCAGTGGCACCTGCTCCTGGCATATATAAGAATCTCCAGTTTCAGAACATGGAACTAAATGTTTACTAAATTACTCGATCAGGAAAACAGATTGTGATTGTTTACCTTGCTTGGTTCCTCACTCAATCCCTCAGACTGGCATCTTTTCAAAGAGAGAAAACTGAGCAAAAGTATTGGGGGTCCAGAAGAAAAATTCCCATGGAGGACTTGAACAAGGTGTCCGGTGAACAGTGTCAAAAAATTCCTATGGTGGACTTGAACAAGGTGCTTCTTTCCTTCTCTTCGTATCACGATAGGATTATTGAAGAATTTGGAATAAAAAATTGTGCCACCTTCCAAAATGTATGCACTATGTTCCCAGGTCTGAGTTCTGCTAAGCTCAAGGAGGACATCTTCGTCATAATTCAGATTCGAAAGGTGATGAAGGACATGAATTTTGTGGAGATTATTTTGACATCATGAAGACCTAAGCACTCTTCCGAGAAACTGAGGAAGATATTGTGAACCTGCGTGGTGAAAAATATCAAAGAAAAATAAATACTTTTCTTTAGCCAGTAGTTGGGGCTACAACTGCGATGAAAGGGAAATTCGTAGATGTCTGCAGAGCTGTGCTATCATCAAATATGAAAGATTTCAAAGCGATAGTATCATCTAAGTCATGTTACAGCAGCTTTTATTGCCACGGTGAATTTATATATACATATATATTTATATATATATATATACACACATATATATATATATATATATATATATATATATATATACATATATACACATATACATATATATATATATATATATATATATATACATATATATATATATATATATATATATATATAAATATATATATATATATACCGTACAGCCATAAGGTGCACTTTAAAGTACCCAAAACCCGTCCAAAAAGCAGGGGCGCCTTTTGATGCGGAGCGCCCATTATGTGGACCGAGTGCACCGCTGGGCTGACTGTGAACATTACCTTCCTGCATACTGCTGATATAAAGAGAAGGTGGGCGTGGCTAACGACAGCAGGCGGACGTGAGAGGGAACGATGGGCGTGAACGACAACACAAAGGCACGCCCCAGTGCAAAGCAGGCCCCAGTGCCCCTATATGGGCAAACGTGTCTGATAGCTCTGTTTGGAGAAAGCCGGCCTCATATCCAAGGTGCCACGCAGCAGCGTCACAGAATCTTGACAATGACGAGAGGGAACCTGGCGTGTTTGTGGGACTTGCCCAGCTGTTTATTTCTGATACAGAAGACGATTTTGATGGATTTGTGGATGATGACTGATTATTAATAATGTGAGTACATTGTTAAATAGTTCAATAAAATACAACCAAACTCAGTTTTGCTCCTGTTGCCTTTTTAAAAACAGCTAGCCACGCTATCCATGCTATCTTATGTTTTAGTGTTCATGCATGTTAACTAAGGTATTGTATGGTAGGCTGGGAGGCGGAATTTTGCTGGGCCTACACTATTAGGCTATTCAGTTGATTTGGGGTGATAGTTTTAGTTTTGATGTAACACCGTGACCGCACATCGTTTGTTGATTAGTGACTTGCTCACACCGGCATTGTGTCAGCATCCCATCTGAGGGGCTGCGCGGCAGCGAGACAGACTGATAATGACTCTTGTGTTTGGTGGAGAACGTGTCCAGCTGTTTATATTGGATACAGAAGACAAGGACTTGGTGCATTTTTGGATGAGGACAACTTCAGCACGTTGTTAAAAGCTAAAATTAAGTACCACCGAACTCCCGCTGCCATTTTAAAAACACGCTAGTGCGACTGAGAAGCTAGCGCGACTGCTCGGTTCTGTTTGCGCCCAATGATACGGTGCGTTCTATCTATTTATTAAATACAGAAAAAGCACCCTCAACTAGTACTGCGCCCTTTGATACGGCGTGTCTTTTGACCATAAAAATACGGTATATATATATATATATGTATATATATATATATATATGTATATAGTCGCTTTCTTTATAACAAATTGTCTTCATGTTGCAACTATTTATAAACGTGAAATTCTGGAATTTTTTTGGGGGGGAGCGTGTGTTGGGGAGTTATTAAGGATTTCCTCCTTTGCGGCAAAGGACATTTTTTTGGAGGATCTGCAGGTGAGTATTTAGGCATTTTGTCCATTAATGTGAAGGAAAAATTAAACACATTTTAATGGCCCGCCACTCACTCACATTGTAATTCGAAAATACAAAAATTGTTCCCATCCCCTGGTATTAAGATGGTATATCCAAAGTTTGAAGTCAATCAGATGAATCCTCTTGGACTTGGGTGCAAAAGTATGCCCTCCATAAATGTGCAAAAAAAAAAGTCATGACTCAATTCTTGTTCACTTGAACTTTGAACTTCTCGGAGTGCCTGCCAATTTTCGTAGATCAAGGTCAAACGGACTAGAATTGTTTCTTATTTTCCTATCTAGGTGGCAATTTTGGTTGCAACGTTTATGTCGACTTTAAAATATCAAATTTGTAAGCAGGGGCGATGAAAGTTTCAAGTTTTTGTGCATGTTGAGGGTCTCAAAAATGCAATCCTTTTGTCGGAAAATAGAAATAATACAATAATAACTAGAGCTCTGAGCAGTTATAAAGGGCCCTCGCAGCCCTGGTAACGTTGAGGTACTGGGACGTTGGAAATATGAAATATTTACGAGAAATAACGTGAGGGATCTTCAAGAGGAATTTTTGTGTTGTAAAAGTTAGAGCAGCTTTTGTTGTCAACACCTCATCAATGTTTGAAGTCAATTCAGAATGGCCGACTTCCTGTTCAATTTAGCATATGGCTCCAGGAGACTTTTTATTAGGTCTTGGCTTTGTACATAATTCATCAAATATTCAAAATGTTTGGTGAAACACAGATAAGGGGCTGTTTTTTTTTTTTTTTATTTCTAGGGGGCGATAGCGAACCATTTTTAAACTACTGCACGACAAACTAATAAAATATTGATGATTTTGCCAGGCCTGATGTGTGTGCAAAGTTTCAGGAGTTTTCATTCATATTTAGAACCTCAAAATCAGTGTTGTTTTATTGGCGAACTGTGCAAAGCCAC
This sequence comes from Idiotropiscis lumnitzeri, assembly GCF_059441095.1. Lineage (NCBI taxonomy): Eukaryota > Metazoa > Chordata > Actinopteri > Syngnathiformes > Syngnathidae > Idiotropiscis > Idiotropiscis lumnitzeri. The sequence goes on along the minus strand of NC_142400.1, from coordinate 22,538,910 downwards.
GGCCACAGCCTTTCACGAAAAATGACGAATTTCATTTTTTGATGGCCTAAACACTCCTCCAAGCAAATATGAGGTCGACGTTGTTAACCTGCTCGGAGAAAAACATCAACGAAAATAACCTGTATTTTCTTTAGCCAGTTGCTGGCGCTACCATTATGATCAAAATTAAGTTGGTAGTTGTCTTCAGGGCTGGACTATCCTCAAATGTGAACATTTTTGAGAAGATATGATCATCTGAGTCATGTTTTGGGAACTTTCGTTGCCACTGAGAATAATCAGAATTTTCTGCACCATAATGGCCACGCCCTTCGGCGAAAAGTCACAAAATTCGAAAAAGTCAAAATTCCACTAGGTGGCACAGGGTGTATAACTGAATATAAACACATGACAAAAAATGTAGTGTGTTTTTTTTTTACCAGAATCTGTTGTGTAAACCTGTGATGTTTCTTGCTTGCAATAAGACAGACCACGACATAGTGGACAGCTGCTCTTTTATCTAGATTTCTCACGCACATACATACCATTCTGGTCTGTTGTCAACTGACTGTAGTCTAGAATCTTCACCAACAGGAGTACTTACTCAATGTATTTCTCCCAGTCAATTCTGTGGCAGTCTTAGACTTTACCAATAGGGGGTGCTGACATATACTGTGAAATTCTCCGAGATGGTCCGATCGGTTGCTCAAGGGAGTAACACGTGTACACAACTAAATATCTCGGTCTATACACATGGCGCTCCGCATTATGGACGGCCCTATCTGTTTTGGAAAAGATTTGGGACTTTAAAGTGCGACTTATGGTTGTGAAGTTACAGCAGATATAATAGACACCATAAAAAATGGTATCCTGAGAGCGCTTTTCATTTTTGTTTATGCAACTCAAAGTGCTTGAAATTATTAAAATCACCAACACCCTACCCAAGAGGACGCAAACACACAAGGCAAGAGTACAGGAACCTGAGGCTCGGTTTTCGAGCAAGCAAGTCTGGCTCCAGTCCACGCGGGCCACTGTCCTGCCTATATTCCATCTCTCCATGCTGCAACACATCTGATTCATTCACCTTACCAGCAAGCTCTGAAAAATTATGATAACGACCCTGATTATTTGAATCAAGTGTGTTGCAGCAGGCAAATATGGAAAACAGGGCAGTACAGCGGCACTTGAGGACTGAGTTTGGACACCACTGATATAGAGCATCTTGTGAGGAAACATCATCTCACAGTCATTTGCACCAGGACCAGTTGTGCAGTGCATGCCACGGGCACATGCAGCCAGCATTGAGTCCCCAATACAGCGGTGCAGCAGCGACCGGGGACCCACTATGTGGCACCACAGCCACGGACCACCACAGCTCCAACATGGAAAATTGTTGACTATTGCTTGTACATTAAAAAAAATAAGAAGAAAATATTAAAATAAAAGACCTAAGACTCTAACTGTCACGATCCGTCTGTTGCGCTTCCAGCGAGTGGGCGTGGCCCGGCGGCTCCGCTCCGGGAAGCGGCCACGAACGGGACGCGCTCCCGATTGCCACAGCTGCGCCTCATTTGGGACTCTGATTAAGGACTATTTAAGCAGCCGACGCGGACATACCCGCGTCGGATTATTATCCTGCGTTGCTCATGCCCTTGCTCATGTTCTTGTTCATAGATTGTTCTCCTCGTGATCTGCTCTCGTTTTTGTCATTTGCGTATTTTTGTCCTCTGTTCGCTCACAGCTACTTTTCGGCTCGCTTTAAGTTTCTCGTTCCAATTGGTCTGGTCTTCACCCTTTTGTGGTAAGCATTGTTTTCGGTTCCTTGCGTTGCAAGCGATTTCTGTTCTCTCGTTATTACTTTCCTGGAGTGACTCGGTCACCCAGCGTTTTGCGTTTCGCCCTCCCGGCGGTTGTAATCATAGGACCCTTGCGGTCATTAAATTGATAAGGATATTCTCATAGCAATTATTGTGTATTGCTTGACAGCCTCAAATAAACATCCTGTCCACACTACCTCCTGAGTCCGCGCTTAAGGATCCGCCTCGGCTGGAAAGCGGACCTGACACTAACACGATTTACAACTAAGAATAGCAGGGTAAAAACACAAGAAGTGTGTAAAAATTAATTAGGTGAGTCTTGAGCCTGGTTTTAAAAATACAAACATTGTCTGCAGTCCAGAATTTGTATAGGCCTATCCCTTAAATATTCATTATCATTTATAGTATCCCTTATTATGATACAAATAAATTTGAAATTAAATATTGGAAAATGCTATTTTGGTTTTCATATCTCTCTTGAGTTGGGTGTTACTAGTTTACACATGTATTGTAAGTGTGAGAACACTTCATTGTGTGAAAAAACTAAGTGTGATTATGGTCAAAAGGATATGATTGTTGTTCAGGAAGGGGAAAAAATTCCCTTCGAAAGCACGTGGTATCACAATCTCAATGATTCATGGTTTTAGTGGCTTCTTATCTTTGACGTCATTGTTTGTAGATCCATGCAATGCCTAAGTAACATTTCCTATCAGGCACATTTCACTCGAATCCAATTTAAAAGTAAAACCTACCTTATTGGGTAATTTGAAACCTGTTATCTGTTGTCTGTGGTTCGCTTTGTCCTGTAGTATGCATGGTTACATCACTAATGAACTTCCATTATTTTACATCAATTCATATTAATTATTCTGCTCCAAACCATTAATAATTATGCCCCGAACAAAACAGCGTCTACATTTGAGTGTATTTATGCATTTACTAAGAAAATGTGAAAGAAACAACCCTAGACTAAGACTAAGTCACAATAAAAAAGATCGTGTTTGAACACTGACAACTTCCCTGTCCCTGCTGTAATATCCACATGGTGTTTTAAGGCAAATAATACATATTTGCACATGCCGCTGTCTATGCCTGGAGAAATGAGTCCTCAGGCATGTGAAGTGTGCCCTATTACAAAATTTTGAAAATAAACCCAGTAAATGTTGTCTTCTGATGCTGAATAACATACATGTGAAGGAGACAAGAGGTGTTTTTTACCTTTAAGAGCTGCTCAGTGGAATACAGGCGCGAATCCTGAGGAGGAGATGAGGAGTTCAGTCAAAATCAGATGCATATGGCTCCGCTCTGAGTGGGAGAGGTCTGAAGATTTACTAGCCAACACGGAACACGAGTGGTATACCCCAACAAAACACAGTGAGAAGGGACGGAGGGAGGAGCATGTTTTTTACCACTCCCTGCATTATTATTGCACCCTAGGCGACAACATTGTGGAGCAAATGACAGACAGATTGTTTGTGATGAGAGACATACTTAGTAGTTGCGCATGACAGATGGTGGTTCTGCAGTTAACTCATGTAATCAATACAAATTAAGTGCATCGTAGCTGCAGAAATTATATGAAGTATGACAACAATGTGCCTATCATTTGTTGTGAAATACAGTTGTACTGTATATAGAAAAGGACAGAAGAAATTGTGGTCCATTTCAAGTAAATTTTGTGACCAGACATCAAAACCTAGCTATTTTACCAGTATAAGTCGTAAAATACGATTTGTATTCTTTTTTTTTATTGCTTATTATTATATGATGGATTCAATTAATTTTCTTTTCTTCTCTGGAAGAGAGAGTGGGCTGGACGGGTTGGGCCTTTGATGATGCAGAGAGTAAGGTTGTGTCTTATGAATTTCTGAGCGGCCTTATTATCGTTTGAAGACGCTTCCTTTATGCACCCCATCAGCTACTGAAGCTGGTGCTGAGGAAACTCTCCACCGCAAATCTGTCAAACCTGCTCAAGACAGGGCACACCAGTTTGACCCGTCACAGCTTCTACAGCTCTTCAAATGAGTCTTAAAAGTGGACAGAGCCTCACATTTAGGTCATTCCAGAGGGAAGGAACGGCAACAGAAAAGATTTGATCCCCTCTGAGGATTCACTTAGTCCTCGACATCTCCAGTTGTGTCTGACCTGAGGTACCGGGTTGGTGCGTAGGCGTCGAGGAGCTCAGAGAGCCATGCTGGGGCTAGGCGATTTAAAGATTTTTAGACAAATAGAAGATCTTAAAATGAACTCTAAAATCCACTGGGAGTCAGTGGAGAGAGGCCAGAATTGTGATTGTGTTCCCTCTTCCGAGCTACGGTTAGGAGGCTATCAGCTGCATTTTGGACTGGAGACGCTTGAGGGAGGATTCGCTTAGTCCAAAATAAAGTACATTACAGGTATCTAGCTAAGATTTAATGAGACTGATTAATTCATAGCATGCAATATCGTTTTAGGTTGTTTTGTTACCTGACATGTTTCGGCGAGTCTTTCATTTTTAACAGGTCACGCCCTCATGGAACATCAACTGATAAAGACGAGTCACAAGACACCATCATGTTACACTCTGAAGAAGGCGAAAGACTCGCCTAAACATGTCAGGTAACAAAACAACCTAAAATGATATTGTCTGCTATAAATGAAACAGTCAAAATATAAATAACCATAAGAAAACAAAATGAACTTAATACAAATAAAAGATTTAATGAGGCATGGATTACTGTTTCTAATTGTTAATGAGAAAGAATGAGCATTACCCAAGCCAGGCGCCTAAAATGAAGGAAGCTGGATCTAACAACAGCACTGAATTGCCAGTCCAATTTAAAATCACTGTCCAATTTAAAACCCAAGCGTGAGATTTTGGCTTCAGATAAGATGCCAGGGGGGCCAGTTCGAAAGGATGGAATGTGGAAGGGCCAACTGGGACCAAAAACCATAACTTCTGTTTTCTTTTTCTTGAAATTTAAGAAATGCTTTCCTTGAGACAGGACAAAAGTGGTTTTAAGGAGATGCCGTCTTTTTTGCTCAGGGGGACATAAATCTGACCGTCATCTGCATAGCAGTGGAAGGAAATACTATGTTTTCATAGGATGCAATCTAGGGCAGCAAATACAAGGAAAACAGTAAAGGCCCCAAAATAAAACCCTATGGAATACCATATGACAGAGGGTCAGAGTGGGTCTCAGAGCAACGTAGGCTTATACAAAAAGTCCGGCCAGCCAAATAGGATCCAACCCTCTAGAGCGCTAAAACTAATGCCCACCTGGTGCTATAACCAAGCCAGGAGAATACTCTGGTCCACCGTATCAAACATTGCAGTTAGATACAACAAAACAAGACACATAGTCTTCAGTGTCATTTGTCAGGATGATGGCTTTAAAAACTCATAGCAAGACTGATTTTGTACAATGCATTGTTTTGAAACCTGACCAGAAAACCTTCATGTTCATGCAAAAAGATTTTAACTGTGTGCACCACATTTTCCATAATTTTAGAAATAAGGGCAGCCTGGAAATGGGTCTTAAAATTGACGGCACACCTAGATCAAGGCCTGTTTTCTTAAGTAGGGGTTTCACTACAGCGTCTGTCTGTTTGTCCGTCCGCCCGTCCGTCCATCCATCTGTCTGTCGTTCTGTATGTCTGTCTGTCTGTAAATTTATATCTATCTACTATGAGGTACTTTGCTGGGAGGATAATCCAAATGCAGGGAAGCAGGATTTGGGTGTAGAAGTGTATTTAATTCAAATAAAACAAAAAGGCAAAGTAAAAAAAAAAAAAAACACTAGGAAGACTTGTCTTGACTTGTCAAAAGCAACGAGTCATGGCACGGATGAAAAACAGAGCATAACTGACAATGAACCGACAAAGACTGAAGGAAGGCAGGGCACTAAATACACACACACACACCCACACGCACACACCCCCATTGACGAGACAATGATGAACACCTGGACGAGACACAAGTGGCAGAGGGAGGTTATTTGAAAACAAGGGACCGGGATGACATATCTATCTACATAGCTATCTGTCTGTCAATTTATCTCTATTGTATTAGTACTAGTCTCGATCCATCCATCCATCTGCCCACCCGTCCGTCCGTCCGTCTGTCTACCTAATTGAAATCCAATTGTCTTGTATTCATTGATTAATCTTGAAATGTAAGTAACCTTGGATTTTAATGCTTTTTAAGTTATTTTGTACTTTACATTTCATTGAGCCTGGAGGTTCATTTTGTTATATACGTAAAAGTGAGGCAATCAATAACCAACTTTTTTAAATTAGTATTTCTCAAGTCACTTTGGTACATTATCAGGTCAGAATTTAAATTGCAAAACAGCAAGTGCATTTCTCAGAACAATTAGTACAAATAGCAAAACATTATGTTCCCTTGCAATAAGCCTTTTTCTTTCTCAAAATCCTGTCAACATCTTTCAAAAGTCAATATTTGTGTCTTAAACTTGTCAGTGCTGTCAGAACAAGTTTTTGTGTTATTTCGTATGGATAAGACAATAAACTTGCTAAACTGTACTTTGGAAGAATGTTCTGATGAAACTGTTGCATTCATTTTCAAGACAAATTCGGTATTCTATACTCCAGGGAATTTTTGTATTAAGTTCATTTTGTCTTCTTATTATTATTTATATTTCACGCCCTCATGGAACATCAGCTGATAAAGACGAGTCACAAGACACCATCATGTGACACTCTGAAGAAGCCGAAAGTCTCGCCGAAACATGTCAGGTATAAAATATATATACTCCAGGGAACTTCGGTTCCTGGATGTCATGACCCGTGTCGGTCATGGCAGGGTTTTGTTATTATTTTGTCACCGTCCATGCCATGCCTTTGTTATTGTTTTAGTTTCGGTCAGCTGAGTAGGGGCGTGTCCCCTCAGCACTCCATCCCCACCAGCCACGCACCTGTCCCCCGTTAGCCTCGCACACCTGACTCCCATCTGCTCCCATAATTCTGGACTATTTAACCACCCCGTGCCGACAACTCAGCGTCGGAACGTTGCACCATACCAGGACTGTCACGGCCGCCCCCTGATCTCGTTCTCTCTCCCGCTGCTCCGTTTCGGACTCTCACGGCCGCTCCCTGATCTCGTTCTTGTTCTCGCTCTCGTCCCCCAGTATTTGTCACTGTCTTTGTTCCTCGTCATTTGATCCAGTTTAGGCACGTTTAGTTTGCCTTTGTTATTCTTGCACCCTGCCACGTTGGTTGTCCTTGTTTGATTCATTTAATAAATTCACTTTAAGTTACCCTTTTCCCAGCTTCCTTGCATCTTGGGTCCTTCCCCACCTCGCCTACCGGCGAACCATGACACTGGAGAGCCATATCCTGACAGTTTTAGACCTCTCCCTACTACAAACACACCGGATTCAAATAATCAGAATAAATTCAGGCTTCTACAGATCAGATCAGTGTTTTTGCAGGAGGGAGGGATCTAAAACAGGCTGGATATGGCTCTTGCGGAACTAGAGTTCCCTACAACTGCTATACAATAAAATACAATACAATACAACTTTATTAATATAGCGCATTCCACAACAGCTGGAGCTGTAACAAAGCACTTGCCATATAGTCTAAAATATATAATTAGCAGGAAATTAGAACACAAATGAACACACATGAACACGTATAGGGTAGATACGAGAGGAACTGCAGAACAGCGACAGTGTTACGATCGGCGGGTGGAGGAAGAGGAAGGGTGCAGGGAAGCCAGGCAAGGGTAACTTAAAGGGAATTTAATTAATGAAATAATAGGGCAAACAAGGTACTAGGAGAAACAAACGTATCAAAGTGCAAAATAACGAAGACGAACAAAACGTGACGAGACAGAAACTTGACTAGGATGCCGGGACAGGAACCAGGGATAAGCGACAATGACAAGGATCCATGAGCACAGAGCGTGAACGAGGAACAAAGAGCGACAGTGACATCCAAAAAAAAGGGCAATACACCGACGCCGAGTAGTCAGCGCCGGGCGTTTAAATAGTGAATTAATCAAGGAGTCAATGAGTAACAGGTGCGGGACTGGTGGGCGCGTCTCTCCAGCAGCGAGGTAATCAAGGAGTCAGCGAGTAGCTGGTGCGTGGCTGGTGGGCGCGTCTCTCCGGCCAACATGACACGACAGGACACGCGCTGGAAGGAAACGCCCCCCACGCCAGTTGAGCAAACGTAAACAAAATATGACATGACGGAAACGGACCATGACAGACAGTCTCAAGTTGAGTCGAAAGCGAAAGAATAAAAATGTGTCTTCAAACAAGTTTTTAAAGTGGACAGAGAGGGGGCTTGCCGAACATTCATAGGGAAGGACAGAAAAGGCGTGAGACCCCGTGAGGCTGCGCTTAGTCCTCAACACCTCCAGCAGCATTAGGTCCGAATACCTGAGGCAGCGGGCAGGTGCATATGGGGTGGAGGAGCTCAGAGAGGTACACTTGGGAGAGGCCATATAAAGATTTGAAGACGAACAAAAATAAATTAAAGCGAACTCTAGCCAGTGAAGAGAGGCCAAGATTGGGGTTATGTGAGCCGTCTTCCGAACCAGTTGGAGGCGGATGAGAGAGGACTGTCAGACTCCACATAAAAATGCATCACAGCAATTGAACCTTGATGTAACAACGGCATGGATTACTGTGCTACTGAGAAAGAAAGGGCTTCACTTTAGCCAACTGCCAAAATTGAAAGAAACTGGTTCAAACAACAGCACTGATTTGCTGATCTAATTTAAAATCACTGTCCAATTTAAAAACCAAGCTCGAGACGGTTCGCTTTAGATAAGATGCCAGGGTCGACAGGATTGAAAGTATGAGGGGCCACTGGGACTAAACACCATAGCTTATATCTTCTTTTCGTTGAAATTTAAGAAATTAAGTGGCATCCAGGTTTTGATTATCTCTCGACAGAAGAAATTCCGGTGACGTCATCAGCATGAATGGCCGCTTAGTGAGAGAGCTCCTTTGAATAATAAAGAATTTCGGCCCCCTAAACAGTCAGGAACGAAACACAGCCGATCGAACTGTATTAAAAAAGAGGGGCGAATATGGGGAGAAAGGATGCAAGCAAGAAGAACATCACAAAATGACCTGCAACCGCCATGAATGAAAATAGCAACTCTCCCACATCGGAGGCTAAGGCTAATGCAAACCCTCGAGTTACTGATGAGGTGAGCCTGAAAGTTCTGCAGGAGATACGCGACTTTCGCAAGCATATGAAACGACAGTTGGATGACATTAAAGGCGAGCTGGCTAATGTTAACCAGAGAATGTTGGAAGCGGAAAGTCGAGTTGGTGCAGTGGAAGATCGTGCGCAGATGGTGGAAGAAACTCTTAGCAAGATACTAAAAGTGATTTGCCAACACAAAAACAAATTGCTTGATCAAGAAGGGACGGTCAGAAGAGAAAACCTCCGAATTTATAATGTCCCCGAGGGAGACGAGGGACCGTCGATGACCGAATTTGTGGAAAAGATCCTTCGTGAAACTTTGGAGATTCCCCAGACGACGGCGATGGACATTAAAAATGCGCACCGTGCACTTGTTCCACGGGCCCCGGCTACTGCCGGTGAAAAGCCGTGATCAATAGTCGTCAAATTTCTTCTGTACAAGTCAAAGGAGGAGACACTACACAAAGCTTGGACGAAAAAGAAGATGTGTTGGAATGGACAGCCAATTTATTTTGATCACTATTACCCATTGACTGTCGGTCAACATGGTCAAGTCAAAGGATGGACCAGGTCAAGTTGTTATCCCGCACAGCCTGGGAAACATCAGGAGGGACGAGCCAGCGGAGAGAAGAGAAAGAATGACAGCGTGACTTCAGAGAGAAACTACAGATTTAGGAGGCGACCCCAGCTCCCCCCGAGGAGAGCTTTAACTGTTGTTTACTATTTATGAAAATGACGGTGCCTGACTTGTGTTCATCTAAATATCCCCACATAAGTGTGATAAAACTCATGGGAGGGCTGTATGATTTACATGCTTTATTTTCACTTTATTTGCTTAGGATGCCCAGAGAGCTATCTTGTAAATAGGAGAGGTCCTCTCCCACAGCTAATGGTCCAATCTAGTTTCGTGCAGGTTTATTTATTATGGACCCCAGCCTTGGGATCATGATATTTCATTTCTGTTCACTTCCCTTTGTTTTTATTCATTTATTTACTATTATTTTTTTTCTCTCTTCTGTTTGTTTGTGGGTTCAGGGAGCTCTCGTGGTTTATCTGCAAATTCATTGTCACAATATTAGAGAGAGAAAATGATTGGTGACAGGATAAAATTTATTTCATATAATGTTAATGGGCTGTTGAACCCAGTTAAACAAAGCAAGATTTTGACTAAAATGAAGAAAGAAAAGGCCCATGTGGTATATTTACAGAAGACCCATTTAAAAGATGATAAACATTTGCAGCTGAAGAGAATGGGATTTAATCAGTTATTTTTCTCCTCCTATAAATCGGGCCATAGAAGAGGGGTTGCTATCCTTATAATGAGTAAATTGAATTTTGAAAAACTGTATGAAATGGGGGATAAGGAGGGAAGATTTATTCTAGTTACAGGTTGTATAGATGGAAGCCCAATTACTTTCCAAAATATAGAATTAGAATTAGAAATCCCTTTATTGTCATTGTACTCAAGTGTGCAACGAGATTAGAGGGCTCCCCTCTCCAGTGCAATACAACAATAATACAGACAATATATAAATTAGATAAATAAATAAGAGAGTGCAATGGAATTTAGTACTGAATAGGGTATATAAAACACATCACGATGCTGTTCTGCAAGGTAAGGGTGTTCTCGTGTGTGTGTGAGAGTTCAGAATGGAGATGGCTCTCGGAAAGAAACTGTTTCTCAGTCTATTGGTCCTCGATTTGATGCATCTGTAGCGCCTGCCAGAGGGCAACAGGTCGAACAGGTGTGAGTTTGGGTGGGTATTGTCTTTGACGATGTTGAGAGCCCTTCTGAGGCACCGGGCGGTGTAGATGTCCGACAGTGAGGGGAGAGGGCAGCCAATAATCCTTTGCGCTGTTTTGACTGTCCTCTGGAGCCTCACTCTGTCCGCCTCAGTGCAGCCGCTGTACCAGGTGGAGACACAGTACGTCAACAGGCTCTCGATGGACGAGTGGTAGAAGGCCAGCAGCAGCTTCCTGTCCAGGTTGAATTTCCTGAGGACTCTCAGGAAGTGCAGACGCTGGTGGACCTTCTTTACCACTGCTGTGGTGTTGTGAGTCCAAGAAAGGTCGTCAGAGATCTGTACTCCCAGGAACTTGAACGTGTGGACCCTCTCCACACACACGCCTTCAATGCAGAGGGGGGGCGTCACCGTCTTGTTCCTCCTGAAGTCGACGACAATCTCCTTTGTTTTTGCAGTGTTAAGGTGCAGTCTGTTGTCCTTGCACCAAGCCGTCAGTCTCTTTACCTCCTCTCTGTAGGCTGTCTCGTCACCTTCCGAGATCAGACCGACCACTGTCGTGTCGTCAGCAAACTTGACGATGGTGTTGTTGCCGTGGGCCGGGCTGCAGTCGTAGGTGTAGAGGGCGTACAGGAGAGGGCTCAGCACGCATCCTTGAGGTGAACCGGTGCTCAGCATGCGGGTGGAGGACGTGTAGGGGCCGAGCAACACAGTCTGGGGTCTGTTGGTCAGAAAGTCCTTAATCCAGATGCGTGTGAGGGCAGGGAGGCCGAGAATGTCCAGTTTGGCGACAAGGATGTCTGGGATGATCGTGTTGAATGCCGAGCTGTAGTCCACAAAGAGCATCCTTGCATAGCTCTGCTGTTGTTCCAGGTGGCCCAGCACAACATGCAGAGCAGTGTCGATGGCGTCCTCAGTGGATCTGTTAGCCCGGTATGCAAACTGGTAGGGGTCCAGAATGGGAGGAAGGCAGTCCCTGATGTGCTGGAGAACCAGCCTCTCGAAGCACTTCATGATGACTGGTGTGAGAGCAACAGGACGGTAGTCATTCAGGTGGACGGCTGGTGACTTTTTGGGGACAGGAATAATGGTGGACGTTTTCAAGCAGGAGGGGATGACTGCTTGTGCCAGGGAGCGATTGAAGATCCTGCAGAAAACATGTGACAGTTGGTGGGCACATGTTTTGAGGACCTTGCCTGGTATTCCGTCGGGTCCAGTAGCTTTCCTGGGGTTAACAGCCAGGAGCGCGCGCCTCACATCGTGTTCCTCTACGGTGAGTGGGGGGGAGTTGGAGCATGAAGTGCGGGGGTGTGACGGTTGGGGCGAGTCAAAGCGAGCGAAGAAGCAGTTAAACTCCTCTGCCAGCGATGCACTCGGGTCTGCAGAGGTCGTGCTGCTGCCACGGAAGTTGGTGATGCTCCGTAGACCCTGCCACACCTCCCGTGGTCTGTTACTGGCAAGGTGGGCCTCCAGCCTCCCCTTGCAGGTTGCCTTGGCTAACTTGATGCCTTTGCTCAGGTCAGCACGAGCCACCCTGTACTGGGCTTTGTCGCCTGACCTGAAGGCAGCGTCACGGGCCTTGAGGAGAGAGCAAACCCTGCTGGACATCCAGGGCTTCGCATTTGGGAAGGTCCGTATAGTCCTGTGTAGGGACACAGTTTCCATGCAGAACTTGATGTAGTCCAGTACACAATGTGTGTAGACATCAAGGTCCTGATGATCAAAGAGGTCCCAGTTTGTGCCTTGAAAGCAGTCCTGTAATTCACTCATGGCATCGTCACGCCAGGTTTTCACAGTCTTTGTGGTGGGCCTGAATCTGCGCTTGAGAGGGGTGTATGCAGGTGCGAGCTGCAAGGACAGGTGGTCTGACTGGCCGAGGGGGGCGAGTGGGAGGGCCCTGTATGCGTGCTTGATGTTCGAGTACACATGGTCGAGAGTGTTGTCTCCCCTCGTTGGGCACTTGACATGCTGGTGAAACTCTGGGAGTACAGTCTTTAAATTGGCCTTATTAAAGTCTCCCGCTACTACGTGAATGCCATCAGGGTGGGCCCGCTGATGTTTATTGATGACGCACGCGAGTAGCGAGAGTGCCGTGCTAGTGCTAGCGTCGGGAGGGATGTAAACAGCTGTGACAATCACGACCGTTAGCTCCCTCGGGAGAAAATAAGGCCGGCATTTAACGGACATGAACTCGATGTCGGGGGAAGAGTGCTTCTCGACGATCGTGCTATCGCCGCACCAGTTCTCATGCACGTAAACACAGAGCCCCCCGCCCCTTCTCTTACCGGTGTCCCTCGTCCGATCCGCGCGATGTAGCGAGCGCCCGGCCAGCTGGATGCTAGCGTCGGGGACGTCTGCGTGCAGCCAGGATTCCGTGACGACGATCACACTGCTGTCTCGCACATAGCGGTTTCCCAGGATTTGTAATCCCAGGTCGTCGATTTTGTGGACCACGGATCTGGCGTTGGTGAGGTACAGACTCGGCAGTGGTTGCCTATGGGGCTGCCGTCGCAGCCGTTGCAAGACACCGGACCTGCAGCCCCGCTTCTGCTTCCTCTCTCTGCGTCGCCTGCGCTGCCTCCCGGTCCCGATGATATATGCACCTCCTGGCAGTAATTATGCCTTCTTTTTTTTTTTTTTTTAAATTACCGATATTATGGTGACCAGAACGGAAGGCCTTTTGATTTGTGGTGGAGATCTCAATATACACTTACAACCTAGGTTGGATACTTCCTCAGATAAACTCTGTGACTAATGTGCAGAATACGGTCATGATGAATGATATAACGGAAGAAGAGTTTAAATCTGCGATTAGCAGACTAAAATCGGGAAAATCCCCAGGGCCAGATGGCTATGTAGCAGACTGGTATAAGGAGTTTAGAAATGAATTGATTCCACTCCTGCTTCGTACACTGAACTGGACCTTGAAGAGGGCACAAACACCACCTAGTTGGAAAGAGGCGATAATCTCAGCTATACCAAAAGAAGGAAAAGATAAAATGGAATGTGGATCATATAGGCCAATCATAGTTCTTAATATAGACTACAGATTATATTCTTCACTAATGGCTAAACATTCAGAAGAGTTTCTGCCTATGCTGATACATAATGACCAGACAGGATTTGTACATCGACGGTGAACACAGGATAATATACGAAGGACACTACATGTCATGCATCATATACAAAAGAATAGACCTGAGCCTTTGGTGATTCGTGTAGATGCCGAGAAAGCATTTGATTCGGTGGACTGGTCTGTTCTTTATAAGGTTCTGAAAAAAAATTGTTTCCGTGATGGTATAATAAGAACTATACAGGTGTTGTATGATGCCCCACAGCCAGGATTAAAGTCAACAGTTTCACCCTAGAGAGGGGCTCAAGGCAGGGCAGAGAATGGTCACCACTACCTTTTGCACTTTATTTAGAACCGTTAGCCGAATATATCCGGCTGAACGACGAAATCAGCAGTATTATCATCAAAGGGATAGAACATAAATTGGCCTGCTATGCCGATGATATTTTGCTTTATCTGGGACATCCGACCCATTCTTTACCTAAGATTATGCAATCACTTGATTTATTTGGCTTATTTTCTGGATATAAATTGATATACATAAAACCCAACTATTAACGTATAATATTTGACCCTCCAACAAATATTAAAAACAGCTATCCCCTTGAATGGTGAACAAAATCCTTAAAATATCTGGGCATTTTTCTGCCAAAAGATCTAAATAAATTATCAGATGTTAATTATCTGCCTCTCCCAAAAAGAATTAAGGAAGATATAGGAAGATGGGGTCTTATCCCCTAGTTTTTACACTGGGACAGAATGTTATTGAGGTATTATGGCAAAACAAGAGACTGAGGGTTCATCTCCAAACTTTACAACTATCGAAAGAGATGGGGGTGGGACCTACCATCATTTAAGGATTATTATCTTGCATCTCTAATAAGTGCAATGATATACTGGTGTGGCCCATCATATGATGCACAGTGGATGAGGATGGAGAGATTGTTTTCAATCCCCATACATGCGGTTTTAGCAGATAATCATATTCAGAACTACATAGATTCTATAGATAATCCATGAGTCAAACTGACTTTAAGAATGTGGAGAAAGACACTAAGACATAATCGGGACCGAGAGATTGTCATTTTGAAATGGTGTGCATATGATACAGATTTCATGTCCAATAAGTTTGGCCTTAAATTGAGGAATTGGACAACAAAGGGGAACACAGCTCTATCTGGCATAATAAAGGAAGGTAAACTTTTGAGTTTCGAAACACTTAGACAAAACTACAACATTGAAAAACAAGATTTTTACCGATACTTACAGTTATGACATTTTGTTGATATAAAACTGAAAGAGATGAGATGTGTGGGGGTGGATTTATTAGACATATTTAAGGACGCATACAATTCTAACATAGAGGGAAACATTATATCCTACTTATTTAGGGGCCTATCTCATCTTAAATCACACTCTACATCTTATTTTAAAAATAAGTGGCAAATAGAAGCTGAGCAACATATCAGAAGAGGAATGGACAAGGTTATGGAGATATCAATGGAAATGCACCAGCTCACTGTACTGGAGAGAATTTGGTTGGAAAGAGTTGGTGAGATATTTTATTACACCGATTCAGAACACCCATTATGATGACAACTCTCCAGTTTGCTGGAGAAATTGTTGTAGTTGCACTACAAATTACTACCAAATTTTCTGGGACTGTCCCACTATTAAAAACATTTGGAATGATACTCATAAAGCATTACAGGACATATTTAAATGAGAAATACCCCTGGAGAGTAAGTTCTTGTTTCCCAGACTTGTTCCCCAGCAATGGTTAAAAAATACCGGCTGGCATGCTGTTGGTGGCTGGAAAAAAGGCCCTCACTTGAAAATGGTTAACGCAAGAAAGACACTACAAGGATGGATGGATATTACAATAGACATTTAGAATCAGAATCAGGATGCCCTTTATAGTCATTGTACTCAGTGTGCAACAAGATTAGAGAGCTCCCCGTTCCAGTGTAATACAGCAATAATTTAATTATATATATATATAATAGATTAAATAGTATATAATTAAATAGAAAATAAATATGAAATTTGATAAATAAAAACACATTATGTTGCTGTTCTGCAAGGTAAGGGTAGGTGTGTGTGAGTGTTCAGCATGGAGATGGCTCTCGGGAAGAAACTGTTTTTCAGTCTTTTTGATGCACCTGTAGAGCCGGTCGCACAGGTGTGAGCTCGGGTGAGTATTGTCTTTGACGAGTTTGAGAGCTCTGCTGAGGCAACGGGTAGTGTAGATCTCCGACAGGGAGGGGAGAGGGCAGCCAATAATCCCCTGCGCTGTTTTGACTGTCCTTTGGAGCCTCACTCTGTCTGCCTCAGTGCAGCCGCCGTACCAGGTGGAGACACAGTACGTCAGCAGCTCTGGATGGACGAGTGGTAGAAAGCCAGCAGCAGCTTCTTGTCCAGGTTGAATTTCCTGAGGACCCTCAGGAAGTGCAGACACTTCTTTATCACTGCTGTGGTGTTGTGTGTCCAGGAGAGGTCATCGGAGATCTGAGATTTACAAAACGGTAACGATAATGGCATATGTCAATCATAGATGCAGACAATTTACTTCCTGCTGGGAGAAATGGGTTGTTTTTGTTACCCTCCCTGAGATCGGATTTTACTTTTGACAGTGACTGTTTATGGCAGGGGTGTCAAACTCCAGTCCTCGAGGGCCGGTGTCCTGCATGTTTTCCATCTCTCCCAGCTGCAACCCACCTGATTCAAATGAGCAGGATACTTATCAGGCTTCTTCAGAGCTTGCTGATGAGCTGATCATTTGAATCAGGTGGGTTGCAGCCGGGAGAGATTGAAAGCATGCAGGAACGCGGCCCTCCAGGACTGGATCTTGACACCCCTGGTTTATGGTGTTAAGAGAACGTTCCCAATGTGTATATAGCTCAATAGAAATAAGTTATGTGATATTTTGTATAACACACAGTAATATATTTCCTTTTGTTTTGTCTACATTTATTAATTATTATTTTTCTGTATTTGTTTATTTTTACTTTCTTTTTCTTTGTTTGTAAAATGAAAACCAAATAAAAAGTTAATAAAATTAAAAAAAAAGATCTTACTGTCATCCGCATAACAATGAAAGGGAATTTTACGTTTTCGTAGAATGAAACATAAGGTCAGCAAGTACAACGAAAACAGCAAGGGCCCCAAAACAGAAACTTGTGGAACACCATAAGACAAAGGGGCAGAATGGGACTCAGAGCAACCTAAGTGAACACAAAAGGTCCTGCCAGCCAAATAGGATCTAAACCACTCTAGAGCGCTACCACTAATGCCCACCTGATGCTATAAACGAGTCAGAATACTGTGGTCCACTGTGTTAAACGCTGCAGTTAGATTAAACAAGACAAGACACACATAGTTTTCAGTGGAGAACATCATTAAAAACTCATAGCTAGGCTGACTCTGTGCTATGCATTATCATGAAAGCTGACTGGAGAATGCCATGACATTGTGTTCATCCAAGAAAGATCTTAACTGCACCAACTTTTCCAGAATTTTTTAAATAAAAGAATAGCGAAATGGGTCTAAAGTTCTACAGCACATCTTGATCAAGGCCAGGTTTCTTAAGACAAGCTTGCACCAGAGCATGTTTAAAATGTTGGAGGACTACACCACAAGACAGACTGCTGATGATAATGACCAAAACCGAGTCGCTAATACTTGGGAGAACCTCCTTTAAGAACTGAAGAGGGACAGCGTTCTATGGTGAGCCGGATGGCTTAATATGGCAAACCACATCCTCCAACATGACAAGATCGCCTCAAAGGAATCCAACACTGTGGAACAAGGATAGTGGACAGAGGCCTCTAAAGATGACAACGAGATCACCTCTAAGGAATCCAAAATATTACTACAAGAAGAGTGGAACCAAAAGCTGACTGCCTTTAAGTTTGATGTGGGAACACAAAGCTGATCCAAGGCTTCAGAGAACCGACTAGCAGTGAGGACTTAAAAAATCTGACAGCTGCATTCACTGGGAGTAGGTTTAACCCATAAAAACCCAGACCCATTTTTCCATAAAGGAAAATTATATGGGATATACTACAGGCCAAGTGGATCACATAAAACACATTTCTCATGTTTTTTTTCAGAATAAGACTTTTTCATACCCGAGATCTGAGTTGTTACATCTATATCACATTGAGCGTTCATGGTAAAAAAAAATTCTTTATTTGGCAATAAGTAAGCATGACAGTTTTTAGTGCTTGGTAACATGTGTTAGAATAATATTAAGAGGTTATTATACATTTGCCGTGATGCAGCTTATTTTAATATGTAGTGCATATAACATGTTGCAGTTTAATATAGTGAACTATGCTGAGTGTTTGCAGTGTGACGGTGGCACTTCTTCAGAAGTAAACAACATCCAGAAGAGCCCTGATAAGTTGGCATCGAAGTCTGAAGCAAGCAACTGGGTCCTGATAAAGGATGTTGACGTCAAAGTCAGCTGCGATCCATGGCGACACCCCAATGATAAACCGGACTGAACCAGCTTTTGAGAAGACGAACTGTACCACCCTTGAGTGTAATCTGATTCCCCGATGTTATAAAAGGGAATGTGTGAAAAGCATCGAGGAACAGAAGGAAGATGAAGTTGCCAAATAAACTTTGTTAACCTTTCTGTCTCCACTTGAGCTGTCTGTCTCTCCTTTTAGCTTTCGAACACGATATGTCAAATTGGCGAACCTGACATACAATTGGTCCTTCAGAGCCGTGGACCCAACATACTGGAGGCGTCCAGGAGCGAAGCCGACGACCGAGGACAATCGTGGCCACAACAAGGATTTATTTTTATTTTTTTCCAGGATTTCTTTTCTTTTTTTGTTTTTTTTGTTTTTTGTTTATCTTTTTTTATTATTTTTTTTTGGACCTGGTCCTCGACTTTGCTACTGGATGCTGAAAGTTGAAGGGAGGCTGCGGAGAGAGACGTTCAGCTCATCTTGGGTGAGTGTGTGAAGTCCGAATGTGATGAATGAGTGTGATAAATGTGGGCATTTGAAGGGGTACGTAGTTAAATTCTGCGTTAACAGGAGGGCGGACTCCTCTGCAAGTAAGTAGTTAAATTCCGTGGGGATATTGTGGGGACTAGACAGAGTAAGTCTTTAAAACTGTGTAAAACCGTAAGAATACTAGTCAATGTTACGTGAAGAGACAGAGATAGTCTATAACACTGATAGGGGATAACAGGGGTGTATTTGAAAGGGGAAAAAAGAGAAATAAGGGGAAAAAAGACGAGGGGGAAAAAAATAAATAAAAAGGGAAAAATAGTGTGAATGTAAAAGGGTGCATGGAGGCTTGCAACCTCATTTTGGAACAGGAAATTTAACCGACAACTGTCTGGGAAGCAGAAGCTTGGGAATTACCTAAAACAGAGTAATTGTCAGCCTGTTCAGGGATTGGAGAACAGTTTAGGGAAACATGGGGAAATCAAACAGTAAAAAAAAGCTAGCAATTTATAGAAAGCCAATGTCCGGAAAAAGTAAAACATTTAAAGTCATGGATAACAAAATATGAATTCACTGGTCAGCTTAGTACACAAAAAATAGTCGACTTACAAAATAAAACGAAGAGAAGAGAGAGAAAAAAAGAAAAAAAAAAAAAAAAAGGTGAAGAAGCAGCTAACAAGCCATTCATAGGTGTGGCTGTGTGTGCGCTGATAGATAACGTTCTGCGAGGCAACATCCTTGCAGACATGTAACAACAAAGTCTTATGCAAGAGAAAATCTATGGCTAGAAAAAGGAGCTACTTTGACTAATGGCATATATGTCATTTCAGGAAAAAAAAAACAAAAAAAAAACAATTCTTCCAAAAAATATTTTTCGCAATATTGACACATGTTGACACACATGTCAAACAGGAGGGAAGGTATGGTAAGACAGATAAACCAATTTTATACAACATATGGGTTTAATTTTTTCTCAAAAGATTTTTTGAAGAGCCTGTATGATCTGTGCTCGACACAATTGTCAGGGAAACATAAGCCCAAAACGAGGACAGTTTCCCCAAGCAATAATACACCTTGCGCATTGTAAGAAGGTCATCTCAACCGAGACACCCGACAAGGGGAAGGTAGGCAAGCCTGGTGACTAGGTGGGGGCAGATCAATAGGATCTGAAAACATTTTAGGCCAGTGAAGAACTATAAGCCACCCTACCCTATTAGGGGTCTCTCGGCCGATATGACTTTCGCGTGGATAAAGTTTGAGGTTTTGTGTTGTGCAGCCTTGGTTGCAGTGAAAGCTTTGTATACACCAACATATACACCGATAAATAATAATAATGGACATTCAACTGAAAATCTTAGGTTACCTGATAAGATGGACTTTACATCATGCGCTAGGAGCAACAGCATTGCTGACTCAGCAACAATGATTTGTTTGCCGACTAACAAGGTGACAACTGCTATTATACCATGGTCTGAAGTTAAATTGAGTGAAGCATCCGTTTTCAAAGTAGGACAACATGCGTATAGTGCGCAAAGTTAT
Organism: Idiotropiscis lumnitzeri; assembly: GCF_059441095.1. NCBI lineage: Eukaryota > Metazoa > Chordata > Actinopteri > Syngnathiformes > Syngnathidae > Idiotropiscis > Idiotropiscis lumnitzeri. The sequence goes on along the minus strand of NC_142400.1, from coordinate 22,518,629 downwards.
GGACGCCGGTACACATGGTACTTAACTGTGAGAACTAGAAGATGGGATGGACTGGTAGCAGAAACGGGACAAGACTGGTCTGACTGGACGACTGAAAAATGTGCAAAAACTTTGCGGAAGAAACTTTCATTAACACATGTAGCGATAGGAATTCAGTTAACTATTAACTCGACAAATTGGGGATGCGACAATAATCCGTGTGAAGAATTAGATTTAAGCCCATATTCTCAAGGGGTAGATCCTTATCATACTATTGTAATTTGTGTATCTACCATTTTAGAGAATCCCGTTGAGGCTACCCCTATAAAAAATATAGAGACCAAAACTTCGATGAAAAAACGATCTAAAATGGTGCTAAAATTTAAAGGAAAACTCTCTGTAGATGATCACTTTTTGGCTGTTACAGGAGTTACCCAATTAGGAAATAATTGGCTACTATTAATGGAATCAGCTGCTAAGACTGCAAATTCTAGCTGTGTTTCATGTATGGGCCCGAGACCATTGCTACGAGTAATTCCAGCAGCTCTTCCATCGACATGCCTTTTAGAAGTAATGACAAAATTGACGCCTAATGCGGATTGCATTGCTTGGAATGATGTCTACCCGGCTACGAAAGCAACGAAAGATAAGCCTATCTTTTCGACCGATGTGGCAGTGGCTAACTTTACTTGTGTTAATCTTACAGGAACACAAAATAGAGTGGGAGGCTTATCATCAGCGTGGTGCAAAACAACTCTGCTCCAATCAGGTACACTACTGCCACGCAGCGATGTGTGGTGGTGGTGTGGGGGTACTAAATTATTTGATTCATTAAAGGACGCAGTTGGAACTTGTGCATTGGTGTCACTTCTCTTACCAGTGTCTATTTTTCCATCCACAGCAGGGGACATTCAAAGAGCAGTTGAAGCCCACGAATCCCCCTATTATTACGCCAGGAAAAGACGAAGTGCTTCCTGGAGGGATGGTGATATGACCTATTTGGATGCAATTGGCCAACCAAGGGGCGTACCAGATGAGTATAAGTTGGTAAATCAAATCGCAGCGGGGTTCGAGTCCATTCTCCTTTGGATTACACCGAATAAGAATGTGGATCGAATAAACTACATACACTATAACGTGCAAAGATTGGGGAACTTCACTGAAGAAGGATTTATAGCTATTAAAGAACAATTGGCAGCAACATCACTCATGGCATTTCAAAACCGCATCGCGGTGGACATGCTGTTGGCAGAGAGAGGAGGGGTTTGCGCCGTGATTGGTGATCAGTGTTGTACTTTCATTCCTAACAACACTTCTCCGGAAGGGTCCCTCACAAGAGCCATTACAGGCTTGCGCGCCCTGAACCGAAAGCTGAAGGAACACTCAGGTGTGAGTACCTCTGCATGGGATGAGTGGTGGAACAAAACGTTTGGTAAATATAAAAATTTGGTATTTTCGGTAATGATTTCTATAACAATGTTCACCTCAATCCTTGTACTGTGTGGATGTTGTTGTATTCCCTGCATTCGCGTTTTGATTGTCCGACTTATCTCAACAGCTCTCGCTCCAACAAATTCCAAACTACAGGAAATATATCCTTTGATTGATTACAGAAGTGCTGGCGATGGAGGAGACACTGATGACCAAGTTGATGACGACGACTGAATTTACCTGGGAGATACTATTCGTTAATCCAAAACGCTCAAATAAAAAAAAAAATAAAATAAAAAAAAATAAAAATAAAAAATAAAAAAATTAATAAATAAATAAAGAATGATAAAGGGGTCTACATTTGCTATCAAGCTAATGATTTGATGGAATTAAATCCTTGGAAGTTCCATTGAAGATAATTTTTTGGGGCAAATGTAGAATAAACAGGAGGGAATGTTAGAATAATATTAAGAGGTTATTATACATTTGCCGTGATGCAGCTTATTTTAATATGTAGTGCATATCTCTAATCTCGTTGCACACTTGAGTACAATGACAATAAAGGGATTTCTATTCTATTCTATTCATATAACATGTTGCAGTTTAATATAGTGAACTATGCTGAGTGTTTGCAGTGTGACGGTGGCACTTCTTCAGAAGTAAACAACATCCAGAAGAGCCCTGATAAGTTGGCATCGAAGTCTGAAGCAAGCAACTGGGTCCTGATAAAGGATGTTGACGTCAAAGTCAGCTGCGATCCATGGCGACACCCCAATGATAAACCGGACTGAACCAGCTTTTGAGAAGACGAACTGTACCACCCTTGAGTGTAATCTGATTCCCCGATGTTATAAAAGGGAATGTGTGAAAAGCATCGAGGAACAGAAGGAAGATGAAGTTGCCAAATAAACTTTGTTAACCTTTCTGTCTCCACTTGAGCTGTCTGTCTCTCCTTTTAGCTTTCGAACACGATATGTCAAATTGGCGAACCTGACAACATGAAAAGTGTCCATTATTTGCATTTCAACAACATATATTGTAGCTTTGACTTTAATGACAAGATTTAAGATAAAATTCTTCAGTTTAGCTTTGCATCACAAAATTGCCTACTGTATCAAAAATAACTAATGCTGCATATTTGGTTGTGTTTGTAATCTACCATGGGTACAGAGAACTGAACAATGGATCCAAACAAAAGTTGTACAAAAAAACGTTTTTTCGCCTACACTAGATGGTAAATCTTGAAACAGTTTTGTTGATCAATGAAGCAAAGACGCACATCACATTTCTCACAGAGAGGGGTAACTATGTTGAATTTGCGCCGTTTGCTGTGGCCACGTTTGTCACATTTAACAGGCCAATGTGCAACTTGGTCAGAGCAAACATCATCTGGAACTCCATGACAAACCTTTTGGCCGGTGGTGGTGGTGATGGTGAAGATGTGGGATTGAGTGATGGTTGGCCTCTTTATGCCTGCAAAAGAATGAGGCTAGTGCTAACCAGACCTAACATGATGGTGTGCCAGAACAAGTATAGCTACCACCTCTGTGAGCTCATGTGATAGTAGCACCTTGCAATGCATGTATCTAGGAGAGCCACTCCTCCCATAGATGTGTTATATTCCTTAACAATGTGTGGCCTCCTGACCTCCAAAAAGTCTTGTCTACTTTGCTCCAGAATCGAGCATTATCTCGAGGCTCAACTGCACAATAGGATGAGATCAGGGTAACAGATTTGTTGTCATACCACTTGACAATGACCAGCCTTTCTTTTTTTCCCCACCTTGGCGTAAACAGGTCCTCTGCCTCTCTTGGCAAGACTTTTATCATCTTCAAGCTGACATTCAGCTAAGCAATTACCAAGCAGAGTTTCCACAAAGTACATCTTTCATTGGAGAAGGTTGAGAAGGGACGTGTTCGCCAGCTTGAGCAGAATAATGTGGTAACCGTAAATGTGGCAGACACGACAGTAAGCATGGGTTGTAGCCAACCTGCTTGTCCGGTTAGCATTGGCCGTAAGCGGCTTGCTAATCGCAGTGGGCTTGTTACGGCACACAGCAGTTCCATTCCACTTTGGTCTTCTGGCTTTCGTACTTTACGCATTGGTGACCCCATTACCTACAACATTAAGATTGAAAATCTGGCCACAGTAATGTGTATTTCAGGGGCCAGAACACCCAACATTGTAGCTAACCTTAGGGAGATGGCACACAAGAGATCTAGACACCAGCGTAGTGCAAGCAACAGTAGCTACTCGAATATCGTGTTACACGTCGGCTCCAATGATACTAGGATGAGGCAACAAAAGATCACAAAGAAAAACACAGAAAGGACAAGGAGATCTCAGCAGAAAGAGTTAGCATCGACTAATTGTCTCTGGCTCCTTCGCTGCGAGAGGCAATGATGAGAGGTTCAACTACTGCAGTTTGTAGATAATTGGCCTTCTTTCTGGTGCCGACCTGACCTGCTGCAGATGGACGGCCTTCACCCAAATTGGGAAGCCGCCATCACTCTTTCTAGAAACATAAAGTACTATTCAAGCCTTCCATGACAGTTCACATCAGAGCAGGTCGCGTTGCAGGTGATTAGCGAGCCTGTAAGAATGGGTATGGCGTCTGTACGGCTAGAGCTAACTGGCGCCGTGCTATACTCTGACAGCACATATAATCTTTCTCTTTGTAGATTAAGCGCTACACACCACACACTGTTGCGTGACATACTGATATAGTACTACTGAGGTGATGGTACATGATGGGTATAAGCATTCTTCCTCAGTCGGACTTGTCAATGATGAGGCATTGTCTCAAAATAATTGCACTCAAAAGCTGACAAATAACAGATTCAGGTATTCAAGACTTGAGATTCCTACTGTCGCAATTTCCTGCCCCGCTTACAGTTGCTCGAGGTACAATACGGGACCAAGGCAGCACTTATTACACTTATTTGATTAGGAATCCTTTCATGCAGAATAATATAGATAAACCTATTTTATTGAAACTCTTTTTTTTTTATATTAGATCGCCCTCTTTGAAAGCCCTGCTAGTTTATGACCTCATTAGAGACCATAATCTTAACCTGACTGGTCATTGCGAGACCTGGTTAAAACCAAATCAGTTTTTACCGCGAAAAGAGGCCTCGCCTCCAAACTTTGTGAGTTTGTGTTGTGTGCCCTCATAAGAAAGGTGGGGGTGTAGCCCTTATTCGAATCTGATCGCAAACGTCGTCCTTGTTCAAACAACGCCTTTAAACCATTGGAAGTTCTCATTATGTGAGCCACAGTCGCATTGCAGTGTTATCTTGCAGTTCTTTACTATCCCCCTGGCTCGTAATATGTTTTTTTAGATGATTTTTTTTTTTTATTTGTGGCTGAATTGGTAACTCATGCAAATAATTTACTTATCATGGGTGACTTTTACGATCATATGACTCTTCCGTCGGAACCTCTTACTGTGGCGTTTCAGACAAGAATTGAAACTTTTAGTTTCAATTATCAAACAATAGATGAGGCGATGCATACAAATGGTGATAATTGTAATTTATTTATTTTTTCGCCAAGATGGCGGCACGCATGGACACAACGGCTAAGGCTCTCCCTTCCAGTACTCTTTATTACTTTTTATTTATGTATACTCGGTTTTATTAACACCAACTGTGGCTGAGTATAGATACACCCGTAAGGACTTCATGGACATTGGTTATCGATACAAAATAACCTTCCCAGAGGAATTTTGCTTTGATCGCAAAATTTCTGACTAGCGAGGCCGCCCGGCTCACCGTGGATTGTCATCGGGACCGGGAGGCAACACAGACGACAGAGAGAGAGGAAGCAGAAGCGGGGCTGCAAGTCCGGTCTACTACCAAAGTTACGAAAGCAGCCCCACAAGTAACCACTGCCAAGTCTCTAACTCACCAACGCCAGATTCGTAGTCCATAAAATACACAATCTGGAATTACAACTCCTGGGAAACCGCTATGTTCGGGACAGTTGCGTGATCATCGTCACGGAATCCTGGCGGCAATCCAACATTCCCGACACTAGCACGCTTCATCGCGCGGATCGTACGGGAGACACCGGTAAGAGCAGGATTGGGGGTCTCTGTATTTCCGTGCATAAGGACTCGTCCAACAACAGCATGATCGTAGAGAAACTCTCCTCGCCCAACATTGAGTACATGTCCGTTAAATGTCGGCCTTATTATCTCCCGAGGGAGCTAACAATAGTGATCGTCACTGCTGTTTACATCCATCCTGCTGCTAACACTAGCACGGCGCTCTCGCTACTTGCGTGCATCATCAACAAACAACAGCGGGCCCACCCTGATGCCGTTCATATAGTAGAGGGAGACTTTAATAAGGTCAATTTGAAGAATGTACTCCCGAAGTTCCACCAGCATTTTAAGTGCCTAACAAGGGAAGAAAACACTCTTGATCATTTTTATTCAAACATTAAGCCCGGTTACAGAGCCATCCCCCTCTCACCCTCGGCCAGTCAGACCACCTGTCCTTGCTGCTCACACCTGCGTACACCCCTCTCAGACGCAGACTCAGGCCCAACACAAAGACTGCTAAAACATGGTATGAGACCGCCATGGATGAATTACAGGAATGCTTCCATAACACAGACTGGGACCTCTTTGATCATCAGGACATTGTTTTCACACAGAGTGTACTGGACTACATCGAGTTCTGCATGGAAAATGTGTCCCTGAACAAGAACATTCGGACTTTCCCAAACATGAAACCCTCAAATTCCAGCCAGGTTCGCTCACTACTCAAGGCCCGTGACACTGCCTTCAGGTCAGGCGACAGAGCTCAGTACAGTGTGGCCTGTGCTGACCTGAAAAAAGGCATTAAGCAAGCCAAAACGGACTAAAAGAAGAAGCTAGAGTCCCACCTTGCCAGCAACAGTCCACGGACCGGTAGACCTGAGTGCGTCGCTAGCGGAGGCGCTAAACAGCTTCTTTGGTCGCATGACTCACCGCAAACCGCCACACCCCCGCACTCCATGCCCCAAGAGCCATCTCCATGCTGAACTCTCACACAGATCTACCCTTACCTTGCAGAACAGCAGCATAATGTGTTTTTATCTATCCAATTTCATATTTATTTTCTATTTAATTATTTAATCTTTAATTAATTTTATATATATAATTACATTTTTTGTTGTATTGCACTGGAGCGGGGAGCTCTCTAATCTTGTTGCACACTGAGTACAATGACTATAAAGGGCATTCTGATTCTGATTCTAACCAAAGGCTTAGCATCCTCAAATGTAATGGTATTACCATATACTATTACAACAAAAAGGCAATCAAGGAATTTGGAAAATCAAAAATACGGACGTTCAAAACAACAATGATCAAAGTCACAAGCACACAATCAAAAAGGAGGACTTGGACTTGAACTTGACTTGACTAACAAAGGACACACAGACTTGACTTGCGACAGCAGACTTGGACAACTAACCCGACAATGCAATACGATATAACTTTGCTGTCAAGAGTCAGCAGTCTTGTTTCCCGAAGGGGATCATGTTTGCTGGATTTTTGCCTCATGACAGCTATGTTGCTTTTGGTTGACACAGTACGTTATTTACAACTTTAATGGAGGAAAATTTCATTCATTAAATCATTTGTATCCGGATTTACTCGTCTTTCTGTGCGCCGTCGAGGCTCGATCTAACACTAGCATGCTTAAGTCATTGTCATACTCTCGCAGGCTAAGCATGTCACTACGGCAATCCCGCGCACGTGTGCCTTTATAAAACAAAGGGACCTAGATGACTAGGCGATGCTTATCTCAATCAGGAAGGTATTGGCGAAAGTGGTACATGCGTGTGTAGTGTTAAACTGTTCCTGCCTTCCGCCTAACCAGGGTCGAGAGACGCTCCTCATACAGAGCACAGAGAGACAGGGATCACACTGCAGTCTAGGGCTGAACAATTGATTGTTTTGGGACCACCCCGAAATCGCGATCTCAGACCTCGCATTTTTGAGACATGCCGACATTCACGAAGCAGGTCACGCCGTACTGATAAAAAAAAATAAAAATAACGCGCTGTCTTGCGTCTTGAAATAATTTCTTTCGCTGCTGTTTGAGTGCACGATACTAAAGAATAATGTAATCATGGCAGTCAATCTAAACAGAACAAAGGGTAGACTGCTAGGAGCCACTTTTGTGATCCCGGCATGGAAGTCCATTGTTTCAGAGGGGTCTCGTTCACACCTTTGTTGCAGCCTTGATCTAATCTTCCTGCATTCCTCTCCTGAGGGTCTTGTCATTAGCATGGTCCAAACTTCGGTTACACTTAAAGGATTTCATACATTTGACTATTAAAGGAATATATGAGTTTGATCTTAACATAGTTCATTAGATGTTGCTGCATCCAGTGTATGAAAATGTGATACTGTAAAATGCTGAGAGTGTGACTGGTGGAGCGAAACTGGTTGCGGGGGTTATGCAAGGATGGAATGTTGCAGGATCACCAGAAGGAGGGGAAAGCCGAGATGTACAAAGCACAACCAGGAGGAGTCGCCACGGGATTCGGCGGGAGAAGAAAGACCAATAAGAGCAAGCTAAAGTTAACTGCAGGATACACATAGCCAATAGAATCATGCCAGGATGCCTTTGTCTTTGTGTCATTTACATATTGTATATTCACTACTGGGCTACTCGGAAAAAAGTTCAGTAGAGTTCTGTGGATGGCAGGAGAGGTGTAGAGTTGTATTGAGAGGGATCCGAGACCCAGGCGATTATGTAATAAATCTGTGTATTTGGAATAAATCCACTCGTGCGTGAAAATGCCGGCTTCCTGATACCTTTCTATTGCAGAATGAGCGCGCATATTGTTGGATGAGTGAGAGTTGGGTAAAATCGCAAATTGGAGTCAGATTACTAATTTGAGGTTACATTGGTTTAAAATTAAATTCTAACATTGATTTAAAGATAAATTCCAACAATACTAAGCTATCTAGCATTGCTGCAGTATGGACTTTATTTGTACCAAATGCAAGTCCGTGCACAGAAGCAGCAACGAGCTGCATGATGACAAATAAACGAGCCCACTAACAAGTAGGATTTTAAACGAAGAGGCAAACGCGGGGTTGCTAAGTGTGCTAATCGCGAAAGTGAAATGCAGATTTGACTCAAAATAAGTGCTTAGGTGTACAGTTGACTTAGAAATGGTTAGAACCGTGTTAGGTTGGAGAGCCAGCAGCTACGAACAGAAATGTTGTATTGTAAAATAAGATGCCGGCGACATTTGCAATTTAGCAGACGCTCTCAGACCGGAACACGTAAACAGCTGACGTCATCATGATGGTTTGATGTCAAATGTATTTTAAATATTCAACATCTCAATAACATTTGCACCACAGAGTATTGAGTTTCTAGGTCGACACAATAATAGGTCTCCAAATTATATTTTCTAATAAATTTTGCTTTGCGATGAAACAATGATTTTATTGACATAATCTGACCTCTATGTACAAAGAACATGTACATTCGTATGAAAGGTAAAACATTTGGGGGTTTAAAAAAATGCATTTTCAAACACACAATTACTCATAAATGTGCTTCAAATTTCAATCAAATGTAATCTTATGACCCAGTGTACACGAATAAGAAAACCATAACTGATATAAAATGATCAGAGCATGTATGTTGTGATGGTGTTGGGTGGTCATGTTGAAGATTTGACAGCCTTTGTGCGCATGGTGAATGAATAATTTTACATCCAAGTGAATATGCTACCGCTACGATGAAAAAGAAGTTGGTAGATGTCTTCAGGGCTGGACTATGCTCAAATGTGAAAAAGTTTGAGAAGATAGGATCAACTGAGTCATGTTGCAGGAGCTATTGTCACGGAGAATAATCAGACGTTGCTGAACTGTAATGGCCACACCCTTCGGCGAAAAGTCACAAAATTTGGCATAGAGTAAGATCAACGTGTTAAGCTGTTCAGACAAATTTTCAGTTGGATTCAGTAAAAGGGCTCCGTGCAGTACGTTAAAATGTAAAAAATTATACTTTTAGCCGCGACGAGGTGGTGCAATGTAATATAACAGAATCTAAACATATAGATGTCTTTGGGTCACCACTCTTTATGTATATGTGACGTTTTCGATTTTTAGCAGATTGAGCGGGGCAGTTATTGAGCATTTTGTCCATTGTGGTGAAGGAAATATGAAACGAAAATTTTGAGCCCCGCCCCTGTCATGTAGTATTTCGGAAACTATAAATTTTGGTGCCATTGTTTGTCCCAGGTCTTAAGATGGTACAGTGGAAATGTTAAGGCAATTGGATGAACTCTCTAGGATCGGGGTGCAAAGAATGACCACTGTAAATGTGCAAAAATGGGCCAAAGTTGGATATGAAAAAAATCATAACTCGCTTTCTGTTCATTTTAGATTATTGCTGTGAAAGAAATTATTTGTACATCTCGGGGTACTACACGTGTTAGCCAAAATTCAGGGGCCTAGTTCAAACGGTCCGGGATGGCACGAGAGATCGACAGGCGTATCGGTTCAGCCTCCGCTGTGATGCGGACGCTGTATCGGTCTGTCGTGGTGAAGAGGGAGCTGAACCAAAAGGCGAAGCTCTCGATTTACCGGTCGATCTACGTTCCTACCCTCAACTGTGGTCATGAGCTGTGGGTTGTGACCGAAAGAACAAGATCTCGGATACAAGTGGCCGAAATCAGTTTCCTCCGCAGGGTGTCTGGGCTCTCCCTTAGAGATAAGGTGAGAAGCTCGGTCATCCGGGAGGGACTCAGTGTCGAGCCGCTGCTCCTCCACATAGAGAGGAGCCAGATGAGGTGGCTCGGGCATCTGATTAGGATGCCTCCTGGACGCCTCCCTGGTGAGGTGTTCCGGGCATGTCCCACCGGAAGGAGGCCCAGAGGACGACCTAGGACACGCTGGAGAGACTATGTCTCCCGACCGGCCTGGGAACGCCTGGGCATCCCTCCGGCAGAGCTGGAAGATGTGGCTGGGGAGCGAGAAGTCTGGGCTTCCCTGCTGAAGCTGCTGCCCCGCGACCCGACCCCGGATAAGCGGCGAATAATGGATGGATGATTGGAAAATAGAAAAAAATTTATAACGAGCGCTGCGAGCAGCTATAAAGGGCCCTCGCAGCCCTGGCAACGTTGGGGTACTGGCACGATGGAAATGTGAAATATTTACAATAAATAATGAATAAATAAATAATGCAAATAATGGAATCTTTAAGAGGAATTTTTGTGTAATTAAAGTTACAGCAGCTTGTGTTGCCAAAGCCACGTAAATGTTGGAAGTAAATTATAAGTGTACGACTGCATGTGCAATTTGGCATATGGCTCCAAGAGTCTTTGTTGTAGGTCATGACCTTGCACATACGCCATCACATTTTAAAGAGCTAGGTGAAACACACATCTGGGGCAGCTTCTTTTAAAGTTTATAGGGTGCGATAGTGAGCCATTTTTAAACAATTGTCCAAGAAACTAATAAAATGTTGAAATGCCTGGTGTGTTTGCAAGGTTTCGTGAGTTTTCATTCATATTTAGATCCTCAAAATACGTTTCTTTTTTTGCCGAACTGTGCAAAGCCAATTACCCAGCATTTAACGAAAAATTAAAAATTTCGTATTGTGACATCCTGAAGGCCAAAACACTAATCCGAGCAAATATGAGGTAGACCTTGTTAACCTGCTCTGAGAAAAACACCAACAAAAATAACCAGTATTTGCCTTAACCAGTAGGTGGCGCTACCAATACGATGAAAAATAGGTTTGTAGATGTCTTCAGGCCACTTCTATTATCAAATGTCAGAAACCTTCACCAGAAAGTATTGTGTAGTTAAAGTTAGAGCAGCTTTTGTTGTCAAAGCCTTGTCCATGTTTGAAGTAAATTCAAAATGGCCGACTTCCTGTGCAATTTATAGCATATGGTTCCAAGAGACTTTTTTGTAGGTCTTGTCCATATTTCATCAAATTTTAAAAAATCCAGGTGAAACACACATCGGGGTGGCATTTTGGAAAATTCCTAGGGGGCGAGAGCAAGCCATTTAAAAAAAAAACTGCACTATAATAAAGTATTGATTACCGTATTTTTACGGCCAAAAGACGCGCTGTATCAAAGGGCGCAGCACCATTTGAGGGTGCTATTTCTGTATTTAATACTTAGACTGGGCGCCCCGCACGATTGGCACATGTTGGCATGCTAGCTCGCGCATGCTAACTCACGCATGCTAACGCGCGCATGCTAATGGCTGTTACTAGCAGGATTTCAGCTCAAAAACATCAACGAAAATAACTTGTATTGGCTTTAACCAGTCGGTGGCGCTGCCACTACGATGAAAAATAAGTTGGTAGATGTTTTCAGGGTTGGACGATCCTCAAATCTGAAAAATTTCAAGATCATCTGAGTCATGTTGCAGGAGATTTTGTTGTCAAGGAGAATAATAAGATTTTGCGGCACCGTAATGGCCACGCCCTTCAGTTATAAGTCACAAAATTTGGCATGGAGTAAGATCAACGTCTTGAACGGCTGTTCTGACAAATTTTTAGTCTGATTTGTTGAAAGGGCTCTGTGCATTACGTTAAAATGTAAAAAAAAATAATAATAAAATTTATTACCACTCTGTGATGCCGTGTTTATAACTGAATAATAATATATAGATTTCTGCAGGTCGGGACGTTTTAAGAACAGGTGAAGTTTTGGAGCATAAGCAGGAGAGTTATTAAGCATTTACTCCATTGCGGTGCCCCGCCCCCTTTGAAGTAAATTAAAAATGGCCAACTTCCTATGCTATTTAGCACATGGCTCCAAGAGACTTTTTTTTTAGGTCTTAGTCTTATACTCCATACAATTTTCAAAAATCTAGGTGCTGCTTTTTATAAATATTTTTTTCCCAAAAAAATGTAAAATTGCGCAACAAACGAATAAAATCATGATTTTGCCTGGCCTGGTGTGTATGCAAAGTTTCATGAGTTTTCGTTCATATTTAGACATTTTTGGGGCCACCCTGTACTTTGTTGAATCATCTTTTGCTTTTAAGAGGACACATAGTAATCATAATAGACTGACTTTTTAAGTTGTTTTTTACAGATAATTGTGTACCAGGCGTGTCTACCAAAACATCACGTTTGAAAAGTGTTAAAGAAACTAAGTTCTGTCATGTTATCATGTTTCAAAACTATACTCACAGGTCAATAGAAGGTCACAGTTACAGATGTTCCTCTTAAAGAGGAAATCGTTTGGGTTCACACTTAACACGAGTGAGAACCAAAGTCATCTTGTAAGCTTAACCTGTTAGAATGACAGGAAGCGTGTGGACGTGTGTGAGTCAAAGTCAAAGTGTCATATTTTCCATTCTGTATGAATCTGCATATTCAAATCTGCTTTGCTGTGCTTCAATAAAAAGTCACGCGGGAACAGGAAGACTTTGGCTTTTTCTCTGAAAGATTCAGGGGACTGCGCCTCACAAAAGTGACAAGACAATCTTACCTGGTTGATTCATTTATACAGTTCTATTAGGCTTGTCTGGTTGTTTTGCAGAAACTTCTCTGACAAATTGAGACAAGCAATTAAATGATTTATTATCTGTGTTTCTGAAAATGTTTATATGAGTGAATTGTTCTGCACTTCCTTATAATTATGTTACAGTATGGCGAATACTGTTTGATAACCTATTAATTGACGACACAAAGTGATTCTCCACCCAAAACATGGTCGGCATATCCAGCCACTTTCCAATGGTTGGCGCATGGCCGCCATAGAACATCATTATGCTGTTCATGCATAAAAAGTAAACACCCACATCCCACAAAGGTGTGACTTCCTTGATATCATGTGGTGATAGAAGATAGATCTAAATATTGAGCAAATTAAGAAACAGGGAGCGTACATTTTATTATTCTTGATCTTTAGGGTATTTTGACAATCTCATAGAACAGTTTTAATTTGTGAAAGCCATGCATATGTTCTTTAAGTTCAGCATTCATTCTTTTTACATTGCTATCTTTTGATGAGAAGTCACTGATGGTATAGTGGTACACTCGCCCGAGGTGTGTGCGGGCAGCTTGGGTTCAGTTCCCACTCAATGACGGTGTCTATGTCTGCCCTGTGACTGGCTGGAGACCAGTTCACGGTGTAGTGCGCCTTTCGCCCGTAGTCAGCTGGGATAGGCTCCAGCACTCCTCCGCGACCCTGTGCAGGATAAGCGGTGTGGATAATGACATGACATGGCATCTTTTGATGAAATTTGCCCAATCTTCCTTGCAAAAGTTTTAAATCTGATAGATTGAGTGAGCATCGTTTATGCAGTGCATAGCCCTCGCAGGGTCACCCGACAGATGTTCAAGATATTGACTTTAATAAGGAAACTGACATTACCAAATTCGCAACATATTAGCACTGAACAAAAGAATATTCACATTCTGGAACACCTAGGCCAAAGTACAAAGTACATTTTTATTTCAAAATATATTTTGATTTCACTTTTTACTTCAAAAGTGTTGTATTTACTTTCTTTATCAATTATAACCGAAAAAAAGGATTAAATATTGCCAAGAAGTACATATTTTTCTTAACTCGTGTGCAGGATATGACATGCAAAACTGTATCAAGTAATGTGTGCCATTACATGCTCAATGTAAAACATAATTAAATAATATTATGAACAAAAGCTTCATATGGGATTAAATAATACATCAAAGTATCTATTATCTTCCTTCAGATATAAAAGACGAAACATAACCACTCATTGTCAACCCTACACCATTACCAACCTTACATTAGGAGTGATTTGGACAACTTCCCATTGACATTTTTGCTTATAAAGCAAGTCTCGACATGGAGGCTTTCAAAATGCACTAAACACCCTGATGAGACTTGCCCCCCTGACCAGAGAGGAAATGTTATGGCCGTGTTGTGGACAGCTCTATTAGCACAGAGAGGCACTTCAATTCCACATAAAACACTGTGAGACTCACTTTCAAGCATCTCAACTTGGAACGATCTATAATGGCTTTTGCTGTCTTCTGTCTGAACTGTTTTCTTAACCTGTTTTTATAGCATTTGGCCTTCTGCTGCACTATGCCTTACTATTATCACTACTTTTAAACCATTAGTCTAAAGATAAAGATGTCCATAAATAGTCCCACAATAGGGAAATTTGCAGTGTTACAGCAGCAAAGATATAGATCACACAGTGGCGGCGGCGTAATGTAGCTGTTAACATATAACATTAGCAGCAGACATTCATAAAAAGCATGCAAAATATACACAGTATATACACACTTACATCCCACAACATATACAAGTGCAAGGAAACACTCCAAATGTCTGTCCATGGTACAGAGGGGGAATAAATAAAAACGCTGCAATGATAAAAAATACAGAATGATAGAAAATACTGCAATGATAAAAGTACTGCAATGGGAAAAATACTGCAATTATAGAAAATACTGCGATGATGAAAGTACTGTAATGGTAAAAGTACTGCATTGATAAAAAAAATACTGCAATGATAGAAAATACTGCAATGATAAAAGTACTGTAATGGTCAAAGTACTGCAATGATAAATAAAAATACTGCAATGATAGAAAATACTGCAATAATAAAAGTACTGCAATAGTAAAAATACTGCAATGATGGAAAATACTGCAATGGTAAAAGTACTGTAATGGTAAAAGTACTGCAATGACAAAAATACTGCAATGATGGAAAAAAACTGCAATGGTAAAAGTACGGCAATGGTAAAAGTATTGTAATGGTAAAAGTACTGCAATGATAAAAAAAATACTGCAATGATAAAAATAATACTGCAATGATTAAAGTACTGTAATGGTAAAAGTACTGCAATGATAAAAAATACTGCAATGATAGAAAATACTGCAATGATAAATGTACTGTAATAATAAAAGTACTGTAATGATAGAAAATACTGCAATGATAGAAAATACTAATGTTCTTGTTAAAAAGTCTGACAGCAGCCGGCAGGAAGGGGCGACGAAATCTCTCTTTCGTACAGCGAGGGTGTGACAGTCTATCACTGAAGGAGCTGTGGAGTGTTCTAAGAGTGTCATTGAGTGGTTGGGCTGGGTTGTCCAGCATTGATGACAGTTTCGCCGTCATCTTCCTGCCCCCCACTGAGTCCACAGAGTCCAGGGAACAGCCCAGGACAGAGCTGGCCTTCCTCACTAGTTTGTCCAGTCTCTTTTTGTCCCGGCCCGAGATGCCTCCTGCCCAGGAGACCACTCCATAGAAAATGACTGATGAAACCTCCAAGTCATAGAAGTTCCTGAGGAGTGTCCCCTGAATGCCAAGGGACCTCAGCCTCCTGAGTAGGAAGAGTCTGCTCTGACCTTTCCGATAGCGAGCATCTGTGTTGTCACTCCAGTCCAGTTTATTGTTCAAATGAACACCCAGGTGCTTGTTAGTTGATACTCTCTCAACGTCTGTTCCCTGGATATTCACTGGTGCAGGTGGAGAGTGCCGACGCTTGCAGAAATCCACCACCAACTCTTTGGATTTCCCAGCGTTGATTTGAAGGTGGTTCTGCTGTCAGGTCCACAAAACCCTGAGTAATCCCTCTGTACTCCCGATTGTCTCTGTCAGTGATGAGCCCGACAATCGCAGAGTCATCTGTCTGCAGGTCACTGGTGGAGGAATTGTATTTGTGGTCCGAGGTGTAGAGGGTGAACAGGAAGGGAGCCAGAACAGTTCCCTGTGGCGCTCCCGTCCTGCAGAGGAGCACGTCAGACACACAGTCTTGTGTTCTCACGTAATGTGGCTGGTTTGTGAGGTCGTCATGGATCCATGTGATGAGGTGGTGGGCCATTCCCGCCTGCTCCATTTTGTCTCCCAGTAAGGTGGGCTGGATGGTGTTGAAAGCACTGGAGAAATCAAAGAACATGATCCGAACAGTGCTCCCCGCCTTCTCCAGGTGGGAGAGTGAAGTGTGGATCAGGTAGATGATGGCATCATCCATACTGATGTCAGGTTGGTATGCGAACTGTAGTGGGTTCATCGAAGAGCTCATCAGGGGGCGCATATGGACGAGGACCAGTCTCTCCAGGGTCTTCATCAGATGAGACGTCAGCGCCAGTAGTCTGAAGTTGTTGCGCTCCTTCGGATGGGGGGGTCTTTGGAACCGGAACCAGGCAGGATGTTTTCCACAGCTGGGGGACTCTGCCCAGCTTCAGGCTCAGGTTGAACATATGCTGGACGATTCCACACAGCTGGTCTGTGCAGGATCTGAGGCGCTGAGAGCTAATCCCATCTGGACCCGCTGCCTTCCTCGCCTTCATCTTCCTCAGCTGGTTCTTCACCTGAGATGTTGTGAGGAACAAGGCTGAGCAGGAGGAAGTGGTGGTTTTCTTATGTGGTTGGGAACTGAAGCCTGTGGGGGGAGGAGGGGAGAGAAGGGAGGAGAAAGAAAGGGGATAGAAAAGAGGAGAGAGAAAGGGAAGAGTGGGTCTCGTTCGCAGCGGCAGGAGGGGTTGGTGGGGGCTGCAGCAGGGAGACTGAGCGGGGGCAGGCATCTGATCAAACCTATTGAAAAATAGGTTCAGCTCTTTTGCCCACTGAAGCCCCCCTCCTTTTGGGTCTTTGTCGCCTGACACAAAAGCCCTCTTTTTCTCCTTCAGGAGAGCTTTAATGTCCGGTGTGATCCAGGGTTTGTTGTTGGAGAAACATCTTACAGTTGAAGGATTGTATTACGATTACTGGCATTATATTAAACACATACGGGACAGAATGTCGATTATTAAAGTTAGCAGGTTCATATTTACTGAATATTTTAAACATTGATGAAACTAGAAGCATTCATCAAATGAAACTAGAAGCACAGGTCTTAAGAATGACTGGGATTGTAGTCCTGATGTTTACTGATTTATTACATTATTCTCATATGCTAAATTTATAGTACTTAGTTTAAATGTGTGAACTTCATTGAAATTCTCAGTAGTGAGAACAGATTTGCACACATAGCATTTCCATGAGCTGCCCTCACATTCACAGCACTTCATGGACTAAGACGACGAAGCACATTCTCCACATTGGCTGTAGAGATGCAAACATACCAAATTGGGCACTGGAGGACTCACACAGACGCTATCGCAAAAAACACATCCCGAAAGACATAACAATTGGAGATCGGAGCACACGCACATACACACTTGCACATACATACACCTGCACATATACATGAACATACTCACACACACACACACCCCTACACTTGCACATACACACACACACATACACGAATACCTGCATATACATGCACACCGACAAGATTACAGAGGAATGCCAGCGGGGAGAGAGACGGAGAGACTGCCCGCCGGAGAAGGCCAACCTTGGCGTGCCAGTCTTGGGGACCAGACGGGAATCAACTATCCAGACGATGACTAACCTGGGGAGGAACTTCCCTTGGACATGGACCCGTGCCGTGGGAGGGAGCGAGGACGACCGATTCAACCTACACTCCCCTTGACAGAAAAACCTCCTATGAAAACTGAAGCTGAGCTGAAAGATGGCGCGCATTTTTCGACTGTGCTCGCCCGAGTGCAGTTTCTCGTGAGATTAAGAAAAAGCCGCCCAGATATCTGTCTTTGTACTATTTCCTGAACTCCAGAAATTGAAAAAACAAAAAATCTGAACTCTAATCAGTTGTTGAGTCTTTATTTGACCCTTTTCTTCTTGAGTACAAAAAAACGAACACGCATTGGAGTAAGTTTGGCTTTTAAAGGTTGATTTACTAACTACTTCTCATTTCCACGGTGACTCAACTCCAACACTGTCCTGGTGGGAATGGTGTTCTCCATGTAGAAATTAATATAGTCTGTAATTGTGTCTGTTAGAGCATTAATGTTCTCCCCGTGGGCTTCGCTGAATACCTCCCACACAGTTGTGTTGAAACAGTCCTTTAAGGCCTCCTCGGCTTCTCCAGACGATCTCTGAACTGTGCGTGTCAGAGCTGGCTGCCTGCGGAGCAGAGGTTTGTACACAGGCAGGAGAGCCACCAAGTTGTGATCAGCTTTGCCCAGCAAGGGGAGGTACAGTGATGTCTACGCCTCCTTGGTGTTGGCATCGAAAAGGTCCAATATTTTATTGTCTCTGGTGTGGCAGATAATATATATTTCCACAGCGGCGTCCGGCGTTAGCTCTGTTAGCCACAACTTCTCTGAACATCAGCAAGCTAGCCTCCCGGAAGTTCCTCTCGTGCCGGGTTAGCGCTGTTAACTCATCCATTTTATTGGGAAGGGATCTAACATTCCCCATAATAACGGACAGGAGGACGGGGTGGTCCCGTCTCCTCCTTGCCTGGTGTTTAGCCCCGGCACGACATCCCCCGTCTCTTCCTCCTCAGCTCGCGGGGGAGATTGGGTCTCACTCCGGGAGCCAACGCGGGGTTAGCACAGAGTGCTAACAGCTGAGTAGCTCCGAGTCGAGTTCTGTCTCAGGACACGGTCGCGCAAAAAACAGCCTCCAGCAGCACTGAAACCACAGAAATTTCAATGTCCAGTGTTGCGATGAGGTGAAATAAATAAAACAGTGTAAAAGGTAAAAACACACGAAAAAGGCTCAACGGAGAGACGAGCTGCTGAAACAGGCAGCCACTTGCGCGGCGCCGGAAGCGGAAATCAAATCTAAATATACAAAATTAATTTGCCATGTGAGCACTGCACCCACAGGTGAAAATCTAAGAAATTGTGTCTTTTTAGGCTGCCCTTTACAGCTATAAGAGCTTCCACTCAATGTTGGAGTGTGCCAATGCAAATATGGAAATTTATGTCCATTCATCAAGAAGAACATCACCGCTGCAACCTCAAAACTCTTTTCCCAAAGTACATTCATAAATATTGTAAATACATCCATCCATACATACATACTAGAGCTGTGCACAATCTAGTGACTCAAATTAAGATGAGTAAATTAGCGAAAAAGCGAATGCCGAATTAGAATTGGAGGACTTCTGTGAGAACAAATCATATCATATTGTCACATGGAAAGTCACAGGCATGTTTGAATGTCATTCCTCACATTTCAGTACGTGTGGGGAATGTACATGCTTCATGTGAAGCCTTTTTTAGCCAGTAAATGAGGATTAAATCAAACTGTTAAGAAGTAGGTCAATAAAACCCATCTACTGTATTTCTGTATCAACGATTTGTTGTTACTTTATTGCTGGCTTCTCTCTCTTCTCTCTTTATTGCTGACCAAGCAAAAAAACAAAAAAAATGTAGGCAAGTCAACACACAATGTACGTTCACGGTGTTACAACTCTCAACTAACAACTATCGCCCAGCATCAACTGAGCAGCATACTACTTGTTAGTGTGAATGTATATAAATTATCCCATATTTTATTCTATTAGTATTGCAAAGGAATTGTTCCACAGTGGGACCTATGTTTGACCATATGGATGAGAAGACCTTCAGGAGAAGCGAATGCCTGAGGACTGGATCAACAGCTGTAACATCAAAGGAGTTATGCCCGAGACACACCTCTGAATCTAAAGGACGGAGACTTTTGTGCAGGAACACTAAAAGGCATATCTGCCGTTACAATCAGTTAACGACTGCCATTGATGTCTGTTTTTCCTTTCTTATCTGAAATATTTACATGTTGCTGCTGTCCCTGTAAGGGGTGCGTTCCCGGCAGCGCCGGAAACGCAGAGGTGGGCTCTATAAACGCAGACACAGATAAGCCAGATGCGTAGACGAGGAATTTATTATTCCGACAGAGAAAACTATTATATATTACAAAAACAGGATAACAAAGAACATAACGCGGTGCCGAGAGTACAACTGAAAGTGCTGGTGTGGAACCCACACCAGGAGAAAAACACGAGGAACAGAAAGAGCTTGCAAAAGGCAAGAAACCAAAAACGAACGAAAATAGTTTACCACGGAAGGGTAAGGAGAGCCAATTGGCGAACAAACACAGCCGAGAAGGGCAAAGGCTAGATGCGGAGTCAATGGACGGAAACGAGGTCGAGAAACACGTGAAGCACATAACAATGAAGGCGAGAATAGACACTTGGGACATGAACATGAGCACAAGGAATAATCCGACGCTGAGCCGTCAGCGTGGCGCATTTAAATAGCTTGGTAATCATGAGAGTCAATGAGTAGCAGGTGCGCGGCAGGTGGGCGCGTCTCTCCAGCCGTGACGACAAAATGGGAAACAGGTGCTGGAGTGAACGCCCCCACGTCAGCTGAGCAGACAATAACAAAACATGAAGCAAGACACAAAACGGATCATGACAGTCCCCCCCCCTTCATTCCTGAGGACATAAAGCATTGTTTAGCTAGGGATTCCCTAATAAAATAGGGGGCTCGGCGTAGTGTGCTTCAGAGCGAAGTTGGAGATGTAACTGAGCACACCTCCGTTCATTCTCCTCGCGAGTAAAAAGATAAACTCTTGTCTTCCTTTATGGTTAACGGTGATCCAATGGAGGGAAGACAACAGTGGTCAGATAATTCTTTTAAAAAAAAAAGGGGGGGGGTGACTGGAGGTCATTGCGCGTTACGAAATAAAAATTCTGTGAATACTAGTCAATGGCAGGTATGTGAGGCACGGCAGGGTCCAAGAAATTCTGTGGGAAAAAAAGGATGGCGGAGTCCTGTACGTTCTTAAATTCCGTCTTTGAATGTTTGCGCAAACCGTATGTAAACCCCTGTGTGAAGTGTGCGAGTGAATAGTGTGATTGGGGATTACAAATACCACTAGGTATTTTATCCCATGTAATACAGTAGGGTTATAAACAGCAGACTGGTGTGGATGCACAGGCAATAATTCTCCACCTGAAACGGCTGAAGTGAGAATTACCACAACAGGGAATCTGAGTTGCTGTCTTACTGATAAGAAACCAGTTTTTAGAATACCCAAGGTGTTGACAAACTGGACCAAATTCTCTAAAATGGGGAAAGGAAGTAGTAGAATAAAACCCAGTTATATACTGCAGTGTAAGGATTGGAAGTATGTGGAAAAACAGAATCCTAATAAATTAAAACAAAAATTTGGGTTAAATGGCTTATTTTACGGAAGAGGATTAGGGCCATGAATGAGAAAAAAAGAGATTGGAAGGATTCTGACTTTATTCTCAGAATTCTGACTTTATTCTCCGAATTCTGACTTTAAAGTGAGAATTCTGACTTTAATCTCAGAATTCTGACTTTAAAGTCAGAATTCTGATTTTAATCTCAGAATTCTGACTTTAAAGTGAGAATTCTGACTTTATTCTCAAAATTCTCACTTTAATCTCAGAATTCTGACTTTATTCTCAGAATTCAGACTTTAAAGTGAGAATTCTGACTTTGATGTCAGAATTCTCACTTTAAAGTCAGAATTCTGACTTTTTGTCATGGAGCAATGCATTGTGGGATGAAAATGTCAGAGCATGGTGTGTATGTCTTTGGAAAGTCCTAATATGTCGTCACCAAGCGACTTTTTGCGTGGCCGAGGAGTGTCGGAGGACATCGTTGCACTTTTGGAGGAGCAGAGGGTGAGTAAACAGTGCGTCGTTCATTTGGTGGCTGTCGCGTCCGTAACTGTCACGCTACGTGTAGCTAGTCGCTCTGTTGCAAATTAGCATATCATGAAGGGATGCGCTCCATTTGCATACGCAGTTTATGAGTCTTTCGGTCCTTCAATAACCAGTTTAGATAAAGCAATTTTGGTGCCGTCATCGTGTCGTCACAGCGTCGGTAAAACACGCGCATCATATCGAAGCCTTTTGCTAAGCTCATAGTGGCCGGCTGGAACAAAATCAGTGATCTGAACACACTGATCACACGGTCGTGTCGCTGAATGTTGTAATTGTACATGACACAACTCAAGTCCACGTCATTTGAAGTATGTGCACACGCACGTCTGTATTTCACTACTTACTGGATGTGTTTACAGAATTTAGACCCGACCCGCTACCATGAGTGACAATATTATTATTAACAACTTTGTACAATAAGCATGCTGTCATAAAAGTCATGGTTTCAAAATTTACATTTGTTCATTTGTTTTTATCAGATTGCAATTGTTGCTTTTCTTTTATTTTGCAGATATTTGACTGATGGACAGTGCAGTGGCTGAAAATCCAGATTTGGATGATTTAATAAAGCTATGCTTTAGACTTGCATTCAGCAATAAGGAAATACTTGCAGTTTTAGCACATAATGCGCAGACTATTGTAAGTATTCGGACTCTGAAGAGGATGTGTAAAAGACTTGGTCTGTTTCGAAGAAAGAACCAGTCGGACCTGGGAGACGTGTTGGCTTTTGTCCAGCATGAGATCCTGACTAGTGGACAGATGCAAGGTTATCGCTGGCTTCATCTACGTGCGATCCAAAAAGGCTTTGTTGTGTCACAAGATACAATAAGACAAATTATCAAATTGGTTGACCCAGTAGGCGTGAAATTAAGAAGAGCACGACGCCTAAGAAGACGCCAGTACAGCTGCAGAGGGCCAAATGCACTTTGGCACATGGATGGCTGTGACAAATTAAAACCCTATGGGATTTGCATCCATGGCTGTATTGATGGGTTTAGCCGGTATGTTTTATGGGCGGACGCCTATACCACAAACAGTGACCCTAAGGTGGTTGCAAGTTACTTCATAAAAACAGTTTCACGCATCGGTGGATGTCCAGAGAGGAGCCGTGCAGACAGGGGCACAGAAAATAGTTGTGTTGAACAGATGCAGATGTTTTTGCGAAGAGGCCACTCTGACACTTTTGCTTGGGAGAAAAGTTTTCTTTACGGAAGAAGTACTGCCAATCAGCGCATTGAAGGGTGGTGGTCCACCCTTTGCAAACAGAGCGCACAGTTCTGGATTAATTTATTTCAAACTCTTCAGAATGATGGTCACTTTACAGGAGATTTTCTGGATAAAAGCCTTATCCAGTTCTGCTTTCTTAATCTCATGCAGGTATCAAATATTTTCTGTGCCCATCAATTTTTCAACATTGAAATTGATGAACGATAGGGATACAATACTTAAAAATTAACTATAAAGCTTTTTGTACAGGATGAGCTGGATGAGGTCGTTAACACATGGAACTCACACAAAATAAGACCAAGGTTGACAGTGATACAGCTTCAGGTCGACCAGTCATCATGTATTCATTCGCTGCCATGCATGGCGTTGAGGATCGACTGAAACCTGCAGGAATGGAAGATGTCACTGCATGTATGGAAGATTGCACTCCAAAAGGCAATTTTCCTTGCGATGAAACTGTTTTTGAACTGTGTTGTCTTCTTATGGAGGAAAATGAATGGCATGCTCCATCAGATCCATTGGGTGCAAGTGACTTGTATGTTTTGTTGAGAGAAGAATTACTTAAGACTATTTGACAAGTGTCTAATTGTAATGTGTAGAACTGGTGTCAAGGTAAGCGATAAAGCTAAGGAGGATATAATGAGTGTTGTGGAAGTGGTCGTCTTTGCTCACCTTGTGTCCAATCATCCGATTCTGGCCTGTATAATAACTTTGTCTCCAAACCTTACTGCATGAGCTGTCCCTCTAAATACTTGTGACGAATAAATACAGTAGTATCAGCTTCGTCATCTGACATGAGTGAAATATTGCCTGTATATGTATTTTTTCAGTACACTATTTAGTTACTCATGTTTTTGGAATAAACGTGAATGTCTTGACATCTTGACCTTTCTCTATCTACTAATGACCCCAAGTGTCCAGAACATAGCATTGCATCCGAATTGCAAATTAAATATATTTATTTTTAATTGTACTGACCTTATTATTCCTTGTCATTAACTACCAAAACTAGGATGTTACATTTTGATTTAAATTAGCTGAAATTGATAAGTATAGTATATAAGTATAAATTAATTACCTGTATTTATCAATTGCTGTCTCAATAGAAAACATCTGCACATCATTAAAACAGTCACATTTGCACACAGCAATATTAGCTTTTTCAAAATTCTGGTGTCGGCAGAAAAACTGGATAAAGAATGAATTTTTTTAATGTAATAAAATACATTGCTCTTCATAATAGACATGCATCTAAATAATACAAGGCAGCTGCTGAAACAACCATCCAATGGTTATGCATGAATTCTTAGAAATAAAGCCCCGTAACGTTACAGAACCTTTTATAACTGTAGTGTAATATAACACCAAATGCAAGCTGTTTTTATGTAATTATAAAAACAGTGAACAAATGCAAAGTTTGTTTCTATATAACTATAAAAAACAGTGAACAATATATCCAAGTCATGAAGTGTGGATGCAATATGTGATGGCTCATTAACAGCCATTGGTATAAAAAGAATTAAACAATGTCCATAACCCAGACATTGCTGTCAAGAACGGCATTGAATTCCGATCGGAAATCTGGGAAATTTTCATAGCTATCAGCAATATGCAACACCTTTCCACATGTGTGGCCCACCGGTCTTCTACTAAACTGTGTCATTTCCTGGAACTCTAGAAAAATTGTGTCAGTTACAACCAGATCAGATCCAGTGCAAAACCGGAGAAATTTCTGAAGCTTGAATTCATCCATCCTGTGCAGTGCTTCAGGGCTGATGAAGACATGGTGAAGAGTAACCTCCCTCCAGCAGTCAATAACAAACATGGGCTTTTGGACAAGCTCTTTATGTGCTATTTCCTGCAGTATTGTGGGAAAGGTTTCAGCAGAGATGATTCTTCGACACCCATAGCTGTCAAGAACTTCCACAAGATCATCGAGGTCCACTCCTGAAAAGTCTTCCATTGCCTCCGTCAAAACTTCTCGCTCCTGGCTGCTTACAAACTGCAGAAAGTGGGCTTTTAAATCACTGTAGACACAGTTGAAAAGCACCTGCTCAAGGAAAGGAAATGCAAGTTTGTTTGGGAAATAGCAACAATCTTGGTAACCCTTTAAAAGGATTCTTCCAACTGCTTTCCATTTTTCCGCAGGAAAATCATGATGAATAAACGGCACTTTAATTGATGTGCCAAGGGTGCATCGATCATAGAATTCCTGCCAGAAGCTGGTCAGAACATCTCTCAGAACTCCAGAACCAATGCCTGCTTCTTCTCTATTGTCTGGGAGTATGCGTTTCACATTGAGTGATTTGTTGAGGATTGCATCTTCAGAGAATGCTGTAATCATATCATTCAACGTATTGGTATAGTGGACAGTTATAGTCATCGCATGTTGAGGACCAGGTGGATTGAGGGGCATAATAGGACCATCGTAGATCAGTGTGACGTCTGAATCTTCCTCTGTGTTGTATGTGCGACCAAAGCTAATTTCTGAATCAATAGAAATGTTGTATGGCGGGTAGATGTCACTTGACTCAACAGAGACCTCTTCAATTTCTGTAGAGCTGTATTCACTGCCATTGTGTGCCAAAACTTCCTCAGACACTGTGCTGTCATCTTGGTTGTCCTTTGGTCTTGTTGCAATGTAAAAGCGCAACAATGTTAGCTTTGCAGTGTCGTACATATTGCCAATTGACTGGCAGGTGTCATCAGTGAGGCAGTTTTGTTTGAAATCCCACACCTCAAACTCAAAGTCCAATTCTAATCCTTTGGGAGAAATTCCATCTGGGAAAAACTGTTTTTTTCCTTCCTTGAGGATGTCTTCTAAACCAGCTTCTGTGGACATTTGAAGTTTTCTGGTACCTCCTCCCTGCTTCTCCCTTACTTGTTTGGTTATTTTTCCATCACTGTGTATCCATCCGATGGCAACATTTCTCGTTGTTTTCTGCCTCTTTGACTGTCTTGCTTGTGTCTTTGAGGCAGTGTCTTCTTTGTCACTTTCTTTCCTCAGTTTAATTTTTTCACGTAGCTTTTCCAAAAGTCCGTTTTTTCTTTTGGTTGGGAGCTGTTTTTTCTTGCAAAAATTGAAGAGTGCAATGCGGTCTCCATAGCAAGGGATGTAATTGGCAAGGGTAGCATCGTCCATCAGTGCAATGACATCACTGTCAAATCTGCACAAAAAAACGAGACAAATATAAATATATATATATATATATATGTATATATATATATATATATATATATATATATATATATGAGAAAACACACAATCAATCATAGTAAAACAGAACTACGTCTAAAAATTATTTTAAAGTATGATGCATAAATGTAATCCTTGTCTCTACAATTTAAACATGCTGAATATGTCATGATTTGTATTTGTTATTTTTGGTTTCATGTTTTGGCCTTGTTCATGTGTCTTGTCTCGTCTTGTCTATTGTGTCCACCTGTGCTCGTTTACCCAAGCCCTAGTGTTAACCAATGCGGTCCTTCCAACCCTCCATGTCTTGTCCAGGTGCTCCTCGTTGTCTCGTCAATTTGTGTGTATTTAGTTCCCTGGTTGCTTTCAGTTCTTGTTGGTTCATTGTCATTTTCACTGTCGCTTGTCCCTGTCGCTTGTCCCTGTTGCCTGTCCCTGTTGCCTGTTCCTGTTGCCTGTTCCTGTCGCCTGTCCCGATTAGTTTCCTGTCGTTGTCTATTTTTTCCAAGTTCCCTGTTTGCCTTAGTTTTCTGTTAATTAAATGCCCTTTAAGTTACTCCTGCCTTGCTTCCTTGCGTTTGGGTCCTCACCTTCCTCAACCCTGACAGAATGAACCAACCAGTACTGGACCCAGCAGGAAGCTCACGGCGACGAGTTCGCCGTCGCCGCTCAAGCTGGTACCCCCCTCAGCCTGCCGACCAACCCCTTCGTGTGAGTTCCATATGTTCCGCCAAGCCAGTTTGCCACTCTTCTTCGTCTCGTGTTAACATCCTTAATTACGACACCATTTTGTCCCCCCATGTTTTTGTTAATTCAGATTTAGATGATGACCCCTATTTTCAGTTGTCTGATTCCGAGTTTGACCCAGATTTTGATTTTTCTCTTAAGTTTTCTTCTCCCAGTCAGTTTTTGTCACGGTTTCCTTACGAGTCCTTTGAGTCCACCCCTGAATCACACCCATCAGACCTT
Source organism: Idiotropiscis lumnitzeri (assembly GCF_059441095.1). NCBI lineage: Eukaryota > Metazoa > Chordata > Actinopteri > Syngnathiformes > Syngnathidae > Idiotropiscis > Idiotropiscis lumnitzeri. The sequence goes on along the minus strand of NC_142400.1, from coordinate 22,491,293 downwards.
TACTTGGGCACCCGGTTGGCCATCTATCCTGGACCTCCGCGGGGTGGTCAATGACGGCGCCCAAGTAAAGGATCTGCCACCTCTCGTAATAACACCCACTTTTTACACCCTGAGTCACGTTTTTCCGATTCACTTAGTTCACCTCGTCCGTCTGTTTCTGTACCTCGTCCACAGTCGGTTTCTGCACCACGTCCGTTTGACCCACGATTTGTAGCGCACGTTCACCAGCCCCTGTAGTCCTGGTCCCTCGTGTCCTTCGCGTCTCCCGTTCCCCTGAATCCCTATGGCGGCAGGCTGATAGGGATCAGGCCCCCGACCCAGCTCCTCACGAGCTGCAGCCTCCCATCCCGGCCCCTCGCCAGCTGCCGAGCCCCGTTCTGGCCCCTGGCCAGCTGCCGAGCCCCATTCCGGCCCCTCGCCAGCTGCCGAGCCCCGTTCCGCCCCCTCGCCAGCTGCCGAGCCCCGTCCCGGCTCCTTGCCAGCTGCAGCCTCCAGTTCCGGCTCCTCGTCAGCTGCAGCCTCCAGTGCTGGCCCCACGTCAGCTGCAGCCTCCAGTGCCGGCCCCTCGCCAGCTGCAGCGTCCCATTCCGGCTCCTCGCCAGCTGCAGCAACCCACGCAGCCTCCAGAGTCCCACTCCGGCTCACCGCCAGCTGCTGAACCCTGTTCCGGCTCCTCCCCAGCTGCTGAGCCTCATCCCGGCTCCTCGACAGCTGATGAGCCCCGTCCCGGCTCCCCGCCAGCTGCTGAGCCCCGTTCCGGCTCCCCGCCAGCGGATGAGCCCCGTTCCGGCTCCCCGGCAGCGGATGAGTCCCGTTCCGGCTCCCCGCCAGCTGATAAGCCCCGTCCCGGTTCCCACCGAGCTGCTGGGGCCCGTTCTGGCCTCCTGAGAGCTGCTGACCCCCGTTCCGGCGCCTCGCCAGCGCTTCAAGTCCCTGTTCCAGCGGAGCACGTCCTGCGTCCGCCACAAGTCCCTGTTCCGGCGGAGCACGCCCTGCGTCCGCCACCAGTCCCTGTTCCGGCGGAGCACGCCACGCGTCCGCCACAAGTCCCTGTTCTGGCGGAGCACGTCCCGCGTCCGCCACAAGTCCCTGTTCCGGCGGAGCACGTCCTGCGTCCGCCACAAGTCCCTGTTCCGGCGGAGCACGCCCTGCGTCCGCCACAAGTCCCTGTTCTGGCGGAGCACTTCCTGCGTCCGCCACAAGTCCCTGTTCCGGCGGAGCACGTCCTGCGTCCGCCACAAGTCCCTGTTCCGGCGGAGCACGCCCTGCGTCCGCCACCAGTCCCTGTTCCGGCGGAGTACGCCACGCGTCCGCCACAAGTCCCTGTTCTGGCGGAGCACGTTCTGTGTCCGCCACAAGTCCCTGTTCCGACGGAGCACGTCCTGCGTCCGCCACAAGTCCATGTTCCGGCGGAGCACGTTTTGCGTCCGCCACCAGTCCCTGTCCCCGCTGCGCCCGGCCCGCCGCCGCTCCAAATCCCTGCCTCGGCGGTGCCAGACGGCCCGCCGCCACCCCAATTCCCTGTCCCGGCGGCGCCCGAGGACACGCCGTCGCTTCCCGTCGCTGCCTCGGCGGTGCTCGACGATCCGCCGTCGCCCCAAGCTCCTTTTTCGGCGGGACTCGACGATCCGCCGTCGCTTCCCGTCGCTGCCTCGGCGGTGCTCGACGATCCGCCGTCGCCCCAAGCTCCTTTTTCGGCGGGACTCGACGAAGCGCCGGCGCTCCAGTTTCCTGCCTGGGCGGTGGACGACGACCCGCCGTCGCTTCTCGTCTCTGCCACAGCCGCGCCCGACGAAGCGCCGCCGCTCCCGGTGCCTGTCTCGGCGGGTTCGACGACCAGCCGCCGCTCCACGTTCCGGTCTCGGCGGCGTTCGACGGCCGGCCGCCGCTCCACGTTCCTGTCTCGGCGGGGTTGGACGACCGGCCGCCGCTCCACGTTCCTGTCTCGGCGGGGTTCGACGACCGGCCGCCGCTCCACGTTCCTGTCTCGGCGGGGTTCGACGACCAGCCGCCGCTCCACGTTCCTGTCTCGGCGGGGTTCGACGACCAGCCGCCGCTCCACGTTCCAGTCTCGGCGGCGTTCGACGACCGGCTGCCGCTCCAAGTACCTGACTCAACGATGGCCGACGACCCACCGCCGCGTCTCGTACCTGCTCCGGCAGCGTCCGGCGATCCACCGTGTCACGTCCCTGTCTCGGCGACGCTCGACGACCAGCCGCCGCTCCAAGTTCCTGCCTCGGCTGCACCCGCCTCGCCACTGCTCGAAGCTCCTGCCTCGGCTGCGCACCGCGACCCGCCGCCGCTTCTCGTCTCTGCTTCGGCGCCGCCCGATGATCCGCCGCTGCGTCTCGTCTCTGCCTCGGCGCCACCCGACACGCAGCCGCCTTTCGTCTTGCCCTCGGCGCGACACTCCATGCGGCTGCAATGTCCTCCCGGACGCCCGCCTGAATGGCCACGGCTAGACTCCCTGGTCTGGCCTCCCGGACGCCCGCCTGAAGGGCCACGGCTAGACTCGCTGGTCTGGCCTCCCGGACGCCCGCCTGACCAGCCTTGATTGCGGACTGTGGTCCCGCCTCCTGGCCCCCTTCCGCCCACCCTGATTTTGGACATTTTTCTTTTGTTTGTGTTTGGGACGTCTGGGATCCGTCCCTTAAGGGGGGGGTACTGTCATGATTTGTATTTGTTATTTTTGGTTTAGTATTTGGTTTCATGTTTTGGCCTTGTTCATGTGTCTTCTCTCGTCTTGTCTATTGTGTCCACCTGTGCTCGTTTACCCAAGCCCTAGTGTTAACCAATCCGGTCCTTCCAACCCTCCATGTCTTGTCCAGGTGCTCCTCGTTGTCTCGTCAATTTGTGTGTATTTAGTTCCCTGGTTGCTTTCAGTTCTTGTTGGTTCATTGTCATTTTCACTGTCGCTTGTCCCTGTCGCTTGTCCCTGTTGCCTGTCCCTGTTGCCTGTCCCTGTTGCCTGTTCCTGTTGCCTGTTCCTGTCGCCTGTCCCGATCATTAGTTTCCTGTCGTTGTCTATTTTTTCCAAGTTCCCTGTTTGCCTTAGTTTTCTGTTAATTAAATGCCCTTTAAGTTACTCCTGCCTTGCTTCCTTGCGTTTGGGTCCTCACCTTCCTCAACCCAGACAGAATAGGTCTAAAAAATTTTTTTTTTTAGTGTCCAGAAGGAAAATACTGAACGATCATAATAAAGTTCAGTTCAGTCACTTGTAGACTTCATTCGTGATGCACCCTTGAGTTGTGGAACGCAGAATCACATCGTACTACACGACCGTGTGATCAGTGTGTTCAGTTCACTGATTTTGTTCCAGCCGGCCACTTTGAGCTTGGCAAAAGGCTTCGATATGATGCGCGTGTTTTACCGACGCTGTGACGACACGATGACGGCACCAAAATTGCTTTATCTAAACTGGTTATTGAAGGACCCAAAGACTCATAAACTGCGTATGCAAATGGAGCGCATCCCTTCATGATATGCTAATTTGCAACAGAGCGACTAGCTACACGTAGCGTGACAGTTACGGTCGCGACAGCCACCAAATGAACGACGCACTGTTTACTCACCCTCTGCTCCTCCAAATGTGCAACGATGTCCTCCGACACTCCTCGGCCACGCAAAAAGTCGCTTGGTGACGACATATTAGGACTTTCCAAAGACATACACACCATGCTCTGACATTTTCATCCCACAATGCATTGCTCCAAGACAAAAAGTCAGAATTCTGACATTAAAGTCAGAATTCTGAGAATAAAGTCAAAATTCTCACTTTAAAGTCAGAATTCTGAGAATAAAGTCAGAATTCGGAGAATAAAGTCAGAATTCTGAGAATAAAGTGAGAATTCTGAGATTAAAGTCAGAATTCTGAGAATAAAGTCAGAATCCTTCCAATCTTTTTTTTTCTCATTCATGGCCCTAATCCTCTTCCATATCTATTAATTACTTTATTACCTAATATTGAAAGTGAAATGTGCTATATCAATTAAATTGTATATTCTTTATGTCCAAAAAATGTTAAATCCCAACTCGCCCGCACACACAAAGAGTGAGAGAAAAAGAGAGAGAGAGAGAGAGAGAGAACATGTGAGAGTTAGGGGCAAGGGGATTGAAAAGGGTCTTAATGCTTTGAGTTGACGTTTCAATGCATGCCTCCTAGTAAAGCCGTTCGTTTTCTATAGGACTAATTAACTCTACAAATTTAACAGGTCTTATCAGGAGCTATATAAATGGCCAGTGCTTATGGCACTAAAAAATCCTTAACAGTGGGTGACACATCAATCTTGCAAGGAACCTGCAGTATGACGTCACTTTGACCCAATCAAGGCTCATATTTTCTTATGAGGAACACAAATTCCTTTATTTACCTTTATTTATGCCAATGGATCCTTAAAAAAAATAAAAATTCTTCATGCAACATAAAAAGAAGAATCAAATTTACAATGACCTTCAGAGAGTAAGCAGCCAAGAAAGTAAACAAAACTCTAGTAGACCAAACTACCAGCTATGTTTATCAGCCAAAGGGAACACAGACGCACACACACCCCCACACACACACACACACACGCACACCCCCACACCCGCACACGCACACACACACACACAGTGAAACAAGGAGATTAGTGTCAGGAAAAGAGACAAACTGGGCTGTGAAGGGATGGATTGTATGGAAACAAACATAGGGGCCGCGGGCCACTCCGGGCCTTAGTGTTTTCCACTCCTATTTGTCTGGACTTATTAAGGGAAAAAATATTAACTCGGAAAAATCAAAAGTAAAATAAATAATATTACCTGCCAATAGAACAGGAACATTTTACGTGACCAGATTTAGAAAACTACTAAAATAATAGTAGGCCCATATCAATGACAATAGTCTCAAAATAATTAGTCCTAACTAAACTTGTCAGTTTTCAAACTGTAATATTCAGAACAGTATTCTTAAAACGACTCCACTCTGGATGGCCGCAGCCACGTGCTAACCAGCCGAGCCGAGCACCAACAAGCAAAGTGAGCTCAATCAATAATATAACAAAACTGGAATAACTTTTGCCATTTTCTTTTTGCCTGGAAACCCCTGACATACATGATTGACTACAAATATACGCCAAAGGTTCAACAACCAGTTCAATATCACCCTTTACCAATCTTGCCACTTGCACAACCCTCCACAACATTCAACATCTCCTTTTTCTCACGTGCCTCTCCTTCTTATCCACTTTCACAACCTTCTCAACCTTTTCTTCCAATTTTATGTTTGCCAATGCTGTCGCCACTGTCGCCAATTGATGCACACTACGTCTGTCCTCCTCCACCATTGCCAATTCTTTTTCCATTTTACCTTTCCGAATCCATTTAGCTTTATCTTTGCCCCTTTTCAATTGTTTGATGTCATTCAACATTTTCCTCTCTTTCTATTGCACCTGCTTAGCCAACTTAATCATATCCCATGTGGTCATCCTTTTTTAATTTCAAAAACACCTTCCGATACCTCTCTTTTGCTTTTTTTTTTTGTTTATCTTTTTTCTCCTGAATTCCACTCATTAATTGCGTCTCCAACTTCACATAATGTCCATCAATTTCTTGCCTCACACCAGCACTTTCATACGGTTCATCGGAACCGAGCCCCATATCTCACCTATCTCCACTCCTCCTGAACAATCCACTCCCGTGCGTCCCAGCCAAATATCAAACAAAACAGTCCAAATTATATCACACCAATCACACTGCTTACACTTGCACACAAATCGCGATACATAAATCCCAGATTTTACACCGTATCAATACCACATATAGTCCCAGACTATTTTTGTAATAAGTAAATCCCAGATTTGACACTTTATTACGACTTCGCGATACGTAAATCCCAGATTTTACACCGTATCAGAACCACAAATTTAGTAATAAGTAAATCCCAGATTTTACACCTTATTACTGTGATACGTAAATCCCAGATTTTACACCGTGTCACAATCCACACTTTTAATATTTAATGTCCCAATTATCCCCGCTTTCCTCTGTTACATTTATTTTTCCCCAATTGTGCAGAATTCAGACCTGTAGTAACAGGTATTCTGCTTACCTTTTAGATGTGGTACCAACAGAGGAAAACAGGTCTAAGTTGGGATTTCCTTTCCGTTCAACAAGTCGTCACTTGGTGTGGATACGAGTCCTTGACCCTGGGTCCCAGACCCTGTGGTTCTCTTATTCGAAGTCTGTGGATTTCTTTTGTAGTCCTCTCCCTCTCATCACGTCGGGGTCACCAAAAATTGTTGGAATTCCTAACTTTAAATGTACCAAAAGTTCGAATTAATTATCTGACTCCATTAATGGTTAACCAAACACGACCTACATTCATCCAACAATTATGCACGCTCGTTTTTGAGAGAAAGATGACCAGGAAGCCGGCAACTTCACACGGGAGTGGATTTATTCCTAACATGAGATTTAATACAAATCTGGGGCTCGGGTCCCTACCATTACAGATCTGCGGGTCTCTGTACCCAACAGAGGACGACGCCCCCGCCGAGTTGCCCAGGATCATTTATACATTTCAGCAAACAAAGCAAAGATAACCTACTATTCTACTATTGGCTATGTGTCATCTGCAGTTAACTTTAGCTTTCTCTTAGTGGACGTCTTCTGCCCGCAGGATGACGTGTCGGCTCGTCCAATCTCACACAGCAGCGCCTTGATGGCGGGAGGCCTGCGTCAGTACCCCCGTTATCAGAAGTGCGGCTCGTCCTGTACAAAAAATATCTGCCACCTACGCATTACACACAGCCTGCCCTGACCTTCCACTGCACATCGAATCAAAGCACAATCAGCAAATATCTTTATTGCATTAAACGGAATACACGTAACTTGTAGTCAATCGTATTAAATCCTTTATAGTCAAATGTATAAAATCCTTTACACCTTTGTCACATTTAATACACATCAGTTAATAAATCATCTACAAAACTATTTAGTCCCACTTTATATTTGGTAAACCAATCTCCAATTGCTAGATATTCCCCGTTCCAAAGATTTTCTTTCAACATGTTCATAAAATACTTCACTTAAAACTAATCCCAAAACCATAATCCCTTTGTTTAAAAATTTTAATTTTAATAAGATTGTCGCTGCCCTGCTGTTCCCCAGGCGTCCCCTGCACGTTTCAGGGTCTAACTTGTGTTCTAATTCCCTGCTAATTTGTATTTATTGTTAGGTTGAATATATATATATTTTATCCCGTACCTTACTCCACTAGCACTGCAAAAGAATTGCTCCACAGTGCGACCCATGCTCGACCACATGAGAAGACCCCCAGAGAGCGAACGCCTGAAGACTGGATTCCATTGCTGCAACATCAAAGGAGGTGTGCCGAGACACACCTCTGAAACAAAAGGACTGAGTGCCAAAGCAACAAAAGGCATATCTGCCTCTTCAATCAGCAAATGACTGCCATTGATGTCTGTCTCTCCTCCTGTGTCTGAAATGTTTACATGCCTCCCGCCGGTGCTCCCCCCTTGGGTAATTGTGAGAGTATGTAAATAGTTTGTGTATTTTTAATCATGTTTTTTATACACTATTTGTATCAATGATAATTACACACACACTCACAGACACGCACATCATTGCTTCAGCACACATGCGCACATCCACACGCTTATTTGGGTTTCACTTTCCATAGGTTTCGTTTTTCTTTGAATAAAGTCCAGAGGGATGGGCGAAGAAGTCAGTGAGAGTACGGGAGATTGAACTGGCAAGACGTCTACTTCACTTCCTGGCTTCTCCTCCCATCCGCGATGGAGATAAGACAAAACCTTCCCTGGTTATTCCTCTGGTTCTCTGCATTTAATTCAGGACCTTTTAAACCTGACATTTATTGGTGCCGAAACCCGGGAGCCACACCCGGACGGACGAACGTCGCTGGATATTTCGGGGGCCAACGAATCTGACGTCAGCGCTTCACCATTTGAAAGCGAGCCTCTGAGCTCCGGTGCGACCGTCCGCCCGGATGTCGGTTCCCTGTCGGACCAGGCGGATCCGGAGGAAGCCAGGTATTGTTTTTCAAATTATTTTGTGCCACCATTTTAAAATTTAAAATATTAACACAATTCGTAAGGGGTGATTTATGTGAGTAAGGAAGCGCGCGCCGGCCGTTTTGCAGTAGTTCGGTCGAAAAGAAAAGAAACTGGATCGTGCTCGTCTAAGGAGTTATAGAAAAATAATTAGGCCATAACTCATTGCTGAAGAGAAACTGGGTTTCTCGGGAGACTGGGTCTCCCTTACGGAAAGCACGGTTGCGTTGATTGACGGTTCTGCGGTCCGTCTGATAAAAAAAAAAAAAAAGAAGAAGAAAAGAAAGAAAAAAACCGGATCGCGTTATTCAAGGAGTTACAAATAGTATTAGGCCGTAACTCATTGAGAAACTGGGTTTCTCGGGAGACTGGGTCTCCCTTACAGATAACGCGGTGGTGAAAAAGAACGTCCTGCGGTACGTCTAAACCGGATCGTGTTGTTTAGGGAGATACAAAAAGAAGAAATTAGGTCGTAACTCGTTCAAACCGACATCACGGTAGCATCGATTAAAAGTTCCTCGGTGTCGATAAATAGAAATTATCGACGACTTAGAGGTCTACTCACAATTTCACATTGAAATTTAGGGAATAATAAGGCATTATTTTTGGTGGTTTTTATTATTTTTATTTGAATATTCTTTGTAGCTGCGCAGCTGTGTGTGTGTGTGTGTGTATGAGGACAAAGAAGAAAAAAAAAGGTGGGGGTTTTGAGTCAGTGAGAAAGAGCGTACGTGCGTGTGTGTGCGTGCGTGCGGGTGTGCGTGTGTGTGTGTGTGTGTGGGTTTGGAGAAGTAGCTGACCAGACAACAGCAAAAGAAGAGGTCTGGCTGGGCCAAGCCTGAAGGATCAGGTTTCAGGGTAGTGAGAGAAGAATTTGCAGAGAAGCTGAAGAGAAAAAAAAAACAAAAAAAACCCGCACACACAACACCAGATGTGGAATGATCATTTTGCTGTATGCAAAGTGAGTGAATGGTGTGATTGGGGATTACAAATACCATTTGGTATTTTATCCCGTATAATGCAATAAGGGTTATAAACAGGAATAGTATTTGAGGATGACAGAGAGGGTTGTTGAAGAAGGTAAAGAAGGGGGGGGTTGCAACTGCCCCCTGCATCCTGAATTACCCCCCACCACCCACATTATCAGGTAACGCCACATAGAATGAGAACTAGATCAGACAGAACTGCATCGATAAGACAAAAACCCCCAATAAAAGATAGATAAACCAAAAAAGCGCTCACCTTAATGTGTTGCGTGCATAAGTGACAGTGTGCATTTGTGGCAGAGGCTGCATTGGCCATATAGGGCTGCACATACATAATTATGAGAGATATTAGTTGAATTAAAGGACTTATTATAGGCAAAAGATAAACATGGATTGTGTTGCTGTTATACTAACATGTTATTTTTGTTTGAAGTTGTTCAGTGTTGAACTGTGTGTGTCGTTTTGTGGGCCCGTGTATATGTCTGTGTGTCTGTCTGAGTGTCTGTCTGTGTGTCTAAATGTCAGGGAGAGTGATAAAAGTGGTTGGAATTATGCTAAAGGATTGATGAAGTAGAGATAAAATGGAATCAATGATTAGTAACCAACAAAAGGCTACTTATGAGTGATGAGATTGTATTGAGGAAAATAATTCAAAATTTTACAAACAGAAATTGATAAACGGAAAGATTTGAGGAGATAATTTCATTTAAATTTGAAAATAAAATAACTCATAAAACAAGATAGGCTGAACGAAAAAGAGAGAAAAATAGCCTGAAGTGCGTTTTCTGAAAAGTTTGAACCCAGATGCCTAAGACTGGTTTAGAAAGATGAGCAAAGATAAGGGGAGAAGAAAAAAAAAGACTCCAATAAAGATAAGAAAAACAAGAGGAGCGAACAGGCGGCATACATCAGGCTGTTGGCATTATGGTGAAGAAGGCCAGATAGCAAGAAATTGCTTTCAGCATGACTAGGATAGAAAGCATCTGAATAAGAATTAGAGGTTGATTAAAGAACAGATGAGTTTCTAGATGAAAAGGTCTTCGTAAATGTACAAAAGATATTGGCTTTTGATTAAATGATTGAGCTGAAATAACCGTATTGGTAATGGGTCACCAATTACCCTTTTTATGTGACACAGGTGCATGTAGGATTGCTTGTAATAATTGATTCCAAATGATAGAACAAGTGAGAAAGGTGCCATAGTCAGATTTGCAAGTGGAAAACTGTTTAGAGTAACAAAATTAGTTAGAATCATGAATTGGAAGAGAGAAGTAGGTGTTATGAAATTTTAACAATTGGATGAAGCTTTTGAAAGTGAACATGGGGAATCTTTGCAAAAGCATAGGTGTTTTTTGATTTTGAAAATTTTGATTCGAGACATTGGTAGGTTTGAGTGGTTGTGGAAAAGCTACTGTGAATTTGGAAATTGGGAGAAGAGAGGCCTTTGATAGAAGACAAGCAGGAGGGGTGGTTGTAAATCCTGAGGCGTGTAGGAGAAACAGCTCTGTAAAGAGGTCCCAAGTGAGGAGGAGGAAGAGAGAGAGTTCAGTGATTAAAGACTGTCATTTGAATGAGAGAAGGAGGATAGAAATTAGATTTTGCTTTTTGGTGAATTGAAAAAATAAATATTTTAGATTTCATATTCCAGTTGATGATGTTTATATTAGAGTAGGCCAGAGATGCAATGAAATGCAGAAATATAAATGATACAGGAAAAAATTTGGCAAGGGCTATAATTTTCATTAAAGCAGAAAAAGGAAATAGAGAATTACAGGCTTTTCAAATAAAAAAAATAAAAAAAAAAAACCTAATTTAAATTGGCCAACTTGTAAAATGGGAAAGAAAATGTTAAATTATGCACAAAAAGCATGAACGTATTGAGCAGAAGGAAAAAAAAAAAAGGGAGAAAGCAGTAAATTTTGTTATAAACATTACTTTTTCAGGACACGTTGTGATAGCAACGGAGAATCACATGACGAAAAGAAAAAACTAACATAAAAGTGTGTGTAGAAGGAGTTCTACATCAACATGCGTTTTGCTTATTAGGCCGTGATACACTGACAATTGGACTTTAATATCAGAATCAAAAAGCAAGGGCGAATTAAATAAAAGTAAAAAAAACTTTAAAAGGGCGCATTGTCAGTGATAAAAAAAAAAAAGAGATTGCCAGACCACTTTTGTGTAAACACCTTCCTTGGGACTTTCGATGACCCCCATTAAATCCCTGACCCCTCGTAGATAAGGTTAAAGCCCAGTGCCTCTCAGGGCTGTAATTTATATGTCCAACAGGCCTTGAAGATACCTACAAGATTGAATAAACAAAGCCTCTTAACACTACCAAATTATTATTATAAGCCATTTGAGCAGTGATTGCAGAAAATGCTTTTATGACCTTGTTTGGCTGCAGACACACAGGGCTCATGAAGTCATTTGCATGTTAATCACAACGATTGGAGTTCCGTGTGTTCGAGCAGGCCTCACCGCTGCTTTAATAGTTGAAATGAAAAAATGACGTTCCATCACACAACATCCACATTGCACGGCGACTTAATTTTAACAGGAACATTACACTAATAAGGTGCGATGCATTTAAGCCCAGCGTCATTCTTTTTCCACGCACCATTTAGAAGGCAACACACGACTGTGGAGCCGTCCAAATTTTCACCAAACCCATGACTTGACTTTTTGACATTTTTTCCTCCCGACTGGAGGAGTTAAGGTTGGTAAGACACAGACCAGGTGCGCTTTCAGACTGATAAGAAGTAGAAAGCGTTTGTGAACCAAGGTCGCAGGAAGAAATCATACTGACGTTTATGCGATGGGAGTATTAGTAGTGCGATACCAACAGATAACTTGTAAAAGAGAGAAATTGTTAGGATAAGCAGGAAGAGCGTAGGCGGTTGTGAGCTAATTAAAATTTGGGGTTTTCCATTTTGTATGAGCTGTATGGTTACAATGTGAACTGACAAATGTTTATGTGTTCTGTCGACATTGGGCAAACGGCGCTTTAAAAAATCACAGAAGATGAAAGAAAAATTGTGCATAAAGCACGTCTAAATAAGTATTTGTAAATGCAAAATTTTCTGAACAGAAAATGACACGATTACGATTGAATAAAGGCTGGAGCCAAGCCATAACCCCAAAGTCAACATAGCACAAGAGGTTTAATGGAAGCACACACACACACACACCCACCCCCACACACACAGTAAATCAACTTGACAAGTTGATCTCAGGCCAGGGAAAAAGGCATCACAGGAACAAAGATGCAAACATTGAGTGAGACACGAGCAGACGTCGTGCCTCAACAGGGAGGAGATATGATATGAAATTGTTCCCACATACAGACTTTTCAACAAAAAAAAAATTTTTTTGGACACTGTTATTTGTTTGGGTTGCAATATTGTTTGACTATGATTGATATGTTTTCAAAATGGATCAAGTTGTTTCCAACAACACATGCTGATGCTAAAAACGATTGGGAAAAGTGTTGTGTAATCAAATTATCCTGACATTTGGAATTTCAAGAAGTGATTTGAAGTGAAAATGATGCATTTTGTGAATGATGTTGTAACAAGTGGGACAGTTGTTAAAAAATGGACTCAGAGCGTCACTGTGCATACAGTCTGCAGGACTTGTGGAACGCACTAATGGGAAAAAAAAAAAAAGAGAGACAATGGCCAGACTGTGTTTCAATCACAGCAATGAGGACAATGCCAGCCGAAGGAAGGACACTATCCCCTATAGACTCTCAGGTTCATCAGAACCACCAACAAAAAACATGTTTGACCGAAAAAGATGCAAAAGACGCAAATACTGGTCAAGTGTTTTTCTGATTCACAGAGAATTCACGTCCGTGTGGGAGACCAACTCTTCTTCAAGGTGTTGAAACGACTCCGTTGGGGGGAAGTGAATGCTGAGATGGCCCTCGCCAGATGATGGCGGTGACCCCGACGCTGCAAAGGTCGCGGGGCGTGGCAGCTGGATCCACCAGTTGCAGGACAAGCTTCACCGGTTTCCAGCTAAAGGCCTAGCAACGCGAATCCCTCCCCGAGTCACAATCTCGGACCACACGCACATCAGAACCACACCACCAGCCACAGATACGAATGTTGAAGCCACAGAATAAAAAGATTAGATATGGTTTGGAAATTAATGACGTACATAAAGAAATTTGAGCCTTGATTGAAGAACATAATTGCATTTAAAGTTTTAAAAATGAAACAATTATTGATGTTATGACCACTATGAAGAATTTGAAAGACACAATATATATCGGGATAATTATGGTTTTCATTTTTTGTTATGTGTAGTCTGTTTTTGTTGCATTATTTTCATGACAAAAATGATGATTGATTGCATGTTTGTTGCCCAAAAGTAACATTACAATCTGATTGATGTTGAGTATGACGAACTCGAACTGGACACTGAAACGTAAAATGAATATGGACTTGTCGCCCAAGCCCCACACGTGCGCACACATACACCACACACGAAGATCCGGGAGGTAAAGACGGCTGTCTCCTCCTACAGCGAGGCAAGGGGCCTGCATCGAGTCCCCCAGAGACAAGCTCTGCGTGGAGACAGTTTTGTTATTTTTCACTAGGCACATTGAAATGTATTTTTATATGTTTTATTCCCTGATGACTCATCTTAAAGCCGTATGGACATGATTTAAATCCGACAAACAGGGGGGAAATGTGAGAGTATGTAAATAGTTTGTGTATTTTTAATCATGTTTTTTATACACTATTTGTATCAATGATAATTACACACACACTCACAGACACGCACATCATTGCTTCAGCACACATGCGCACACCCACACGCTTGTTTGGGTTTCACTTTCCATAGGTTTCGTTTTTCTTTGAATAAAGTCCAGAGGGATGGGCGAAGAAGTCAGTGAGAGTACGGGAGATTGAACTGGCAAGACGTCTACTTCACTTCCTGGCTTCTCCTCCCATCCGCGATGGAGATAAGACAAAACCTTCCCTGGTTATTCCTCTGGTTCTCTGCATTTAATTCAGTCTAATGAAGGCGTCAGGACCTTTTAAACCTGACAGTAATTACAAATGTCTTATCTTCAAACTTCTTTCAAGCATCCAGTCTCCTGGCTCCACTAGTCTAGCGCCCTGCTGGGAGACAAAAAGATCCTCCCCCCCTCTAAATTCATGCCTGTCTTTTGTTTTCTTAAGACTTTTCACATGTAGTCAGCTAAAGTTGCTTCATCATCTATTTCCCATTTGTTCTTAAATTTGAGGTATTCTGCAAGGCCTACCAAACAATGTTTTACAACGTCTCAGTCCTAAACACAATGAAATAAAATACACTGCAACTCTCTGTATATACCTCAAATTAACTCACATAAACACATATACAGTAGACACCAGAAAAACAAAAGAACAGCAACAGTCTCACGCTGAATCAAAGGCCCGAATATTCATCTTCAAGCGAGGTTTAAAAGTGGACAGAGAGGTGACTCACATAACATTCAATGGAAAGTCACAGTGCTTGTCGTTTTTACAAACAGTTTTACTAATTTCCATACACTGTGTCCACTGCCTCCTGTCAATCTCGAATATGTGCCAACATTCTGCTTTCCTTTTTTTGTAACTGCCGCGCTAGCTTCGACATGTCCCATGTTCTCCGCAAAACAATTCATCCTTTTTTAATTTCAGAAACAACTTCTGACTCCGTTCTTTCACCTTCTTATCAAGTTACCAAACTCTGTCATTCTCAATACTGATCCTGTTTAATCATCCTCCTTTCTATGGAACATTAATTGTTCCTTTCTCTTTTCTACACATTCTCCATCTTCCTTTTCACATTCCTTTTCTTTTCTTATTGAACTTCCAATCTCTACACTGACACAATTTCTTTCTCTTTTCTCTATTTCATCTCTACTTCATGTCTTTCTTCTCTTTTTTTTTTAATGTTTCATTTTTATTAATTTATTCTTAATCTCCGTGCCACACCCGAGATCCGAGACCACTATCACACATCTCCTTCGCCACCTTGAAATCCACTCGTGCGAGTCCCAACCATTTTTACGCAGAACAATTTTAGCCTCCACATTCACACAGCTTCCACACTGATACGTAAATCCCAGATTTTAATCGTATCGTAACCACGGATAGTTCCAAACTATTCTAGTAGGTAAATCCCAGATTATACTCTACTATCGTCCACACTGTTACACTTATTTATTTATTTATTTAACCATATATATTTTAACGCCGTTCCGCTCCTCCTTCCTCTTATAATCTAGCGTTGCCAATGTGCAGAATTTGAAAAGGATCTGCTTACCTTATGTCACTGTGGGCCCAAGAGGAAGGACGGTCGGATGTGCGGCTCCTTTATCCTTTATTCTTTATCAGGTCACCTGGTGTGGACGTGGGTCCCAGACCCGAGTCTCCGACTCTTGTGGTTTTTTCTGAAGTCCCAGACTTCTTTCTCTTCTCTTGAAGTCCCTGACTTCTTTTTCTTCTCTTGAAGTCCCTGACTTCTTTTACCTCCCTTGCTTCACGTCGGGGTCACGATAAATTGTTGGAATTTAGCTCTAAATTAATGTTAGAATTTAATTTTAAACCAATGTAACCTCAAATTAGTAATCTGACTCCAATTTGCGACCTTACCCAACTCTCACTCATCCAACAATATACGCGCTCGTTCTGCAATAGAAAGGTATCAGGAAGCCGGCATTTTCACGCACGAGTGGATTTATTCCCAATACACAGATTTACTACATAATCGCCTGGGTCTCGGATCCCTCTCAATACAACTCTACCCCTCTCTTCCACCAACCGAACAGAACTGAACTTTTTCCGAGTTGCCCAGTAGTGATTCATTCTATACAATATGTAAATGACACAAAGACAAAGGCATCCTGGCATGATTCTATTGGCTATGTGTATCCTACAGTTAACTCTAGCTTGCTCTTATTGGTCTTTGTTCCCCCGCCGAATCCCGTGGTGGCTCCTCCTGCGTGCAATCCCCCGATGGCCGCTCCTTCATCCACTGCTCCCGGAGTCATCTCGTCTCGCTCAGCACCGTCTGCTTCTAAAACATTCCATTCTTGCACACCCCGCAACCAGTTTCGCTCCACCAGTCACACTCTCAGCATTTTACAGTATCACATTTTCATACACTGGATGCAGCAACATCTAATGAACTATGTTAAGCTCAAACTCTTATATTCCTTTAATAGTCAAATGTATGAAATCCTTTAAGTGTAACCGAAGTTTGGACCATGCTAATGACAAGAACCTCAGGAGAGGAATGCAGGAAGATTGGATCAAGGCTGCAACAAAGGAGGTGTGAACGAGACACCTCTGAAACAATGGACTTCCATGCCGGGACCACAAAAGTGGCTCCTAGCAGTCTACCCTTTGTTCTGTTTAGATTGACTGCCATGATTACATTATCCTTTAATATATACTGATTGGGCTTTAATTCGATGTATGAGAAGAAGCAGGCCAGGCTGTGTGAAATGCATGGGTGGCAGATGTTTTGTGCAGGATGAGCCGCACGTCGGAGAACTGAGTGTGCAGACGCGAAGGGTCCCGGACTTCGATCAAGGCCACCCGGCTGTTGTTGTGTGAGATGGTCACACGGTCGCCCGTGAGAGCAGAATAACAGCTCCAGTGGTTCATGGGCAGTGGAGCGCACAAACAACTGCCTTGGCGCGCACCGTGGGAAGAGCCGACACGTCACCTTGCGGGCAGAAGACGTCCACTAAGAGAAAGCTAAAGTTAACTGCAGATGACACATAGCCAATAGGGGAAGAGTAGGAAGTCTTGGCTTTGTTTGCTGAAATGTATAAATGATCCTGGGCAACTTAGGGGGGTGCGTTTTTTTCCTGTTGGTTGCTGTAACCGGGCCTCTCAGACTTGGTACAAGATCTCCTGTTAGGAATAAATCCACTCCCATGTGAAGTTGCCGGCTTCCAGTCATTTCTCTCCCAAATTGGAGCGTGCACAATTGTTGGATGAATGTAGGTCGTGTTTGATTAATTTAATGGAGTCAGATGATCGTTGAATTCCCAACATAAGGCATGCCTCTAATTTATAGCAATCACACGGATTTGTTATATCCAGCAGCATATATAATTACGTATCATCAGCATAACAATGAAAACTGTAGTATATAGTTATATTTTCGTATAATATCACCAAGCGGTAGCATGTAGATGCTAAACAATAGAGGTCCAAGTACTGATTACTGCGGAACTCCACATGTGACCTTACAAAGATCAGAAGGCGCATTGCCATGAATTACACGGTGCGTCCTCTCCGACAGATACGAATTAAACCAAGAACCGCTGAGCATGAAATGCCAACACACGTTTCAAGGCGTTTTAATAATTTGTTATGATCAACGGTGTCAAAAGCGGCGCTAAGATTGAGTAAGAGTAATATTGATGAGGTGTCGGCGTCCATGGCTATGAGAAGATCATTAGTAACTTTGGCAAGGGCTGTCTCAGTAGAGTGGTCGGCTCTAAAACCTGATTGGAAGGGTTAAAATTTATTATTAGCAGACATATATTCATTAAGTTATTGCGCTACGACTTTTTCAAGAATTTTTGCAATAAACGGAAGTAGTGTGCTTTGTGTAGTCTGTTGTGTAAAGGTTAATCTAACCTGCGATTAGACAATGATAATGACGATGATATGACATCGTAGACAGCGGCCCTTTTATCCAGGTTTCTCCTGCATGTATATACTTGTCTGTTGTCAACTGACTGTAGTCTCTAACACTCTGGCCGTGTCCAAATTAACAGGCCGCGACCTCCGAAGGCTGCTTTTTCGGCCGCATGACGTCACTTTTGGCGCGACACGACCGCGCGTGGTGTCCAAATTCACGGCTGTCACGTGCGACCTTCGAATCCAGCCTTGGAATTGGTCTTCGTTTCCATGGAGCCAAGGCCGCTTGGCGCAACGTTTACGTTACGCCCTCATATACTTTGCTCCTCTGTTCGACGCAGGTGATAAGTATTTGCGGTGGATTTATAAACGGCTTGGATAATCAATGGAGAATCAGCGACGAGCGCCAGACCGAAGGCATCGGCTTAGCAAAACATTTGTATTATTTCATTTTAAACGATGGAACCCGAACTTTTCTTCATTTTATTTCACTTTTTAGTTTATTTCCATTTTGTTCTTGAGGAGAGGAGGATCACGCTTTCCCATCGCAGAGTTGTCCTTTATCGAAGGAATGAAGTAAGTTCTAAATCCGTCTATCAGCATTTTCACACTATTACCAACATTGACAGGTCAATAGGGTTATAACGTGATTGTTACAGATGAACTAAAAACATCAGTAGTACAACTTCAGTAGTACATGTGTTAGCTTCATAATAGAACGAATATTGAATGGAAATGATATAATTATATACATTCTGAAAGAGTTTTTATGTATTTAGATACTTGTGACGGCTTTATTGTCCCCGTGATTAGTTTGTACATATGGCAAAACACCAGAATACCACTAGAGAGTTTAGGGCCAGAGTTATTAAAATTAAGTTGATGATACTGTAGGAATGATGCAAGCAAACGAAACAAGTACAATAATTAATGCGTTCATGTTTTTTTTTTTTTAATTCAAAACATTAACAGCCAAGAAGTCCATACTGCAGGATAAACCTGGGTGTGCCAGTGTTGGATCGTTTTTTCAATGGAGAGGATCTCCAAACAGACTTTCGCCTGAGCAGGGACTCATTCAGAGTGTTGCTGAACCTCCTGGACCAAGACCGACGACATGGATGGGGTGTCGAGATAGAGGTCCTTGTCTTTCTCTTCTGGCTGGCGAGTGGGGCATCATATCGGGTGGTGGCACGAGCATTTGGGATGCCGCGGTCCACTGTCCACTACATCATCCACCGGGTCACTGGGGAAGTGGTGGCTCTTCGCCACAGAGTCATCCACTTCCCCAACACTGCAGGAGACCTTCAGGCAGTGACCCAGGGATTTGCAGGGCTGGCAAAGCACCATGCATTTGCAAGAGCTGCTGGAGCAATAGATGGTTGTCATGTCCGAATCAAGCCTCCAAGTGGCCCTGATGGTCATGACTACAAGAACCGCAAGCTTTTCAGCAGCATAATCATGCAAGCTGTGTGTGACCATCAGGGTCGCTTTCTGGACATATACGTGGGTTGGCCTGGATCAGTCCACGACTCCAGGGTCCTCCGGCACAGCCCTCTTAACCAAAGAGGGCTGTATCCTCCTCCAGGGCACTTCATCTTGGCAGATGAAGGGTATCCGTGCCTCCAGCGACCACTCCCCCTCATCACTCCTTACAAGCGGCCGGTGCAGGGCGTGGGGGCCCGGCGCTTCAACGTTCATCATTCCAAGGCACGCTCAATTATTGAGCGTGCCTTGGAATGATGAAGGTGAGATTCCGGGCCATCTTTTTCCACGCCCTGGAGGTGCACCACACCTTTGCACCACATGTAAGTAAATTAAAAAAAAGTATAATTGATACTTATACTTTCAATATGTTGCTCTTTATTCAGGATCAAATCATGTCCTGTTCAGTGCAATAACTATCAAATATAGCTAATATACAGCATTTCCTTTTTATTTCTCTTAGGTCATCGCTGCCTATGCCGTCCTCCACAACATCTCCCTTAGGGTGGGAGACCTCATGGCCTCGGAGGACGAAGGGGAAGAGGAGGCTGCTGTGGAAGAGGTGGCTGACACAGTCGCTGGAGTGCAGTGGAGGGACCACCTGTCTCCTCAGGTGTCTGCCCTGGAGGAGGTACCAGAGGACCACGAGTATATTTAGGTATTTAAATACTTTTAACTGCACAATGGTATTTGAGCAATCATCCCATCAAATATGCCACAAAATAATCTTTAACTGAATCATCAAACAGCACAGCCACACAAACATGGCAAAATATCAGAAGATGGAAAAATAGATTCATATACAATGTAATGAATGGTTAATAACTCTATCCCATCTTTTGTAGTGACATGGCAGCCATCTATTGCCCCAACCATCCCTGCAAACCCCCACATAATGGATGATGTAGTGGACACTGCAACCGGTTTGATGCCCCACTTCAAGTCACGAGAGGAAGATCAGGACTCTTGCTCGTGCCCCATCCATGTCATGGGTCCTGGAACAAGGGTTCCATCCATGCTCCAAATGAGTCCCTGCTCAGGCGAAAATTGGCAAAACAGCACTGACACACTCAGGTTTATCCTGCAACAGTTATGAACTGGGAAAGGCTTTTTTATTTTCTGTGAATAGTTACTGTGAATTATAATGTACTAAATTTATGCCTTGTTTGTCCACCAGTTTTTCAATAAATTAAGTTTGTAAGCAAAACAGACATGGTGGAGTCTTCATATTATTGTAAAAGTTTTGGTCTTTCACAAACCTGGGCTTTTTCACTTTTGTCTGAAGAAGCTGATCTCAAGATGTGACTGGGATACGAACTAGTTCATTTGTTTTGAAAGTACCCCGGTTTTTGTTTACTCTTAAATGAATGTTATCTAAATTTCAGTCTTGAACACCAAGCATATTTCACTCATTTTTTATATTGATCTATCATCTTTTCCATCAAACTGAAAAACCTTTCAAATGTCTCCCTCCTCTCAGTTGCCCTTCCCTCCTCTGCCAACCTCTGTCTCTCCAATTCCTGTCTCCGCATTGCCAAGTCGAGTCTGTATAGTTTGATCATTTCATCCTCTCTCCTTCGCTTTCTCCCTCTCGGTTGTTGCTCCGGCTGTTGGCCTCGCTCTTCTTCTTCTTCTACGACTTCTTCTTCTTCTTCTTCTTCCTCTTCCTCCTCCTCCTCCTCCTCTTGCGTCACCCTGGCCCGACTTGGCCCTGGGAGTTCTTCAGGGATGGCCTGACTTGGCCCTGGTCTTTCCTCAGGGATGGAGGCAATTAGGACAGGGGGGGTGATGGACGGTCTCTGTCCGAGCACTCCATCCATGAGGTCGAACCAGGGCCAAGTATCGGCAGTAGCTCTCCCTGCCACCCCTTCGCCAGTGCAATCCTTTATATGAAAAGAAGCATATAGATAAAACAATTATATCTTCATTTTCACACACAAGAAAAAGAAATGTGGACTTCCATACTTTATACTTCATTTTTAAATTATCCCATTTTTTTTTTGCCTGCAGGGGCGTCACTTTGCCCTGCAGCTCAAGCTTTTCAACGATGGTGTTAGAATTTATCTTTAAATCAATGTTAGAATTTAATTTTAAACCAATGTAAACTCAAATTAATAATCTGACTCCAATTTGTGACTTTACCCAACTCTCACTCATCCAACAATATGCGCGCTCGTTCTGCAATAGAAAGGTATCAGGAAGCCGGCATTTTCACACACGAGTGGATTTATTCCTAACACACAAATCTACAACTTGAGTTTGGGTCCCTCTCAATACAGCTCTCTTTGTCTTCGCTGTTCAGCATTAATTTATAGACACAATATGCAAATGACACAGAGACAAAGGCATCCTGGCATGATTCTATTGGCTATGTGTATGCTGCAGTTAACTTTAGCTTGCTTCTCTTGGTCTTTCTTCAAGTGGTGGCCCCTTCTGCTTGTGGCTGAAGGGTCCAGTTTCTTGTGCATCCCTTCCCCCTCGAGGTATCTGTCTGCGCCAGGCACCGACCTAAAACCTCCCAAACCTCACATTCTTTCACTTTCTTTTTCCAACTTCACCAGCCACCCACACAGCATTCCACAGAATAACAGTGACACAAGATGCAGGACATCGAATAAAACTAGCCAGGTTTAAACTCTTCCACTCCTTTATTCCCTCTCATGACCTCAGACAACTGAGGTCATCACTTGAACCCATTATTTTATTGTTACACACGAGCTCAAAATCAAACAATGAAAAGTTAGTAACAACTTACAAATCAATAGAATGTGAGGTAAAGCTCAATAGAGAGTTAGTAAAAGACTAAAGATCAATAAAAATGAGTAAAAATTAAAAATCAATAGAAAACTAGTAAAAATTAAAAATCAATAGAAAATTAGTAAAACTTAAAAATCAATAGAAAATTTCATTCCCTCCTCATGGCCTCAGGTCGCTGAGGCCATCTACACATACTCACATCCCGGACTCCCGGAGGGCCACAGCTGTCTCCCCCTCCTGGGGGTCCTTCTGAGGGATCATCATGTACTGGCCACCAGGAGGGAGCGGCCCCAACGTGCGTTCAATTGTCTTTACAGTTAATGATCTGATACATGGAATACAACAACATCCACATAACACCATAATAGCGGCAAACACAGCGATAGAAATCAGTACTGATGCAATCAAGCTTTTATATTTGCCAAAGATGTTTAACCAGTCAGAGTACCAACTGGTGTCCACACCTGAGTGCTCCTTCATTTTGTCACTTAACGTGCGCAGACCCTCCAATGCCTTGGTAAGGCGACCGTCAGGAGATGTATTGTTGGGAATCAGAGTACAACACTGATCCCCAAAAATACTACACACTCCTCCTCTTTCAGCCAACACCATATCTAAGCCCATTCTATTTTGGAATGCCATCAGAGATGTGGCAGCCAATTGCTCATGCACTGCCTGGAGTGCCGAGGTGGTGAAGTTCGCCAATCGTTGGACATTATAATGAACATAATTAATCCGGTCCACATTTTTGTTTACCGTAACAAACAGGAAAATACTCTCCCATCCTGCCGCAATTTGATCCACCAATTTATACTCGTCAGGGACCCCTCTTGGAACTCCAATTGCATCTATATACGTGGGATCTCCTGCACTCAACCATTCGTGCATGTCCCTTCTCTTCCTGTTAAGGAAGGGGACTCTTCCCCATTTTCTAACGTCTTCCCCTTCCGTTTTGGCCATATCTAAGGCTGTCACACTAACTGGCATGATCAGCGTTTCCAGGGCGCACTTACCTGAGGCATTGGTGGGAAGCCTATCGTACAGCACTTTCTCTCCACACCACAGCCAAACATCAGCACGAGCGAGAGGGATTCCTACTGGCAAAGACACATTTTCATTACACCATGACTCCTGGAGATTTCCAATCCCACGACCAGTCCCATTTAACTTTTAGGCAGGTGAACTTTTGTTTTGCAACTTGGGTGTCAAAAATAGGCTCTTTCTTTTTTTATTCCCACATCATTCCAAGGGTGTGTCCAATTAAAATTGTCACCCGAGTGTTCACCTGTGTCGGTTGTTTACATTTCAGATTTAGCAGTAGTTGTTGTGTCTGTGTCAGCGTCTTACCATCATCTCGCTTTGCTCCATACCATACCATTCCATTACATGCTCCTTTCGCTCCATCACTTCTGTCATCCCGCATCCTATTTTCAAACGCCAACATCGTCCACACACAGCACACGCCAGCAGGCAAAATAGTCAATAAGTTAAACATTTGCATCGTCATCGTCTTTGTTCAGACTCGAAAGTGTCTGACTTTGATCCAATTCATGCCATCTACACATTCCCTCTCTTGACCTGCCCGTCCGGGCGGTCAACCTCTAAGCTCAACCTTGGCGGGCACAAATACTGGGGCCGGGCGCAACTGTGCGTTATGGTACCACTTTTGTCCCGTAGTTCCCAATTGGATGGCGTGTGAGGTTCTAGCCAGAACTCTAAACTGTCCTTATCAGCGAGATTGAGTCCACCTCCGGGAAAGCACCCGGAGGTTGATGTACGGAGCGATGTCCGACTCCAGTGATGCTGAGTTCACTGAGTTCAAATATCTAACTGTGTTCCGAGATTACAAATTAAGCCTCGAGCTAACGCTCCAATTTTGACTGTTAATTGACAAATTTTAAAGCAACACAAATGAAATAGTAACCATTTATGCTTAAAATAAAAAATCCCAAAACTATAATAACGCAGATACCGAATTAAACCTCTATTTTTTCTTTTTTTTTTTTTATGGGAAGAAAAGGTGCTCTACAAGACATAGACAGCTCCAAGACCGCTGCAGTCTTCACCTCCTATTGTCTCATGATTGGCTCAATCCACCTACAGGCTGTGCCCACACTGATTCTGTCAACTGGGGGAGGGGGTAGAGACAGTAAAAACAATCGCGGAGCTGTGGAGCCGAGCCCCAAATCAGTCGGGCCCTGGGTCCACAACACCTCTAGCAGAGACACACACAGAACTACCATTTCCAAGCGACCCTTCCCTGGAAATTTTGAAATTTAGTAATGTCCCCAAAACCAAAGAATTTGTAGTCGGTGCTGAAATATGATCTCCCGATTGTGCAACAACTATGGGGTCTAGATCTCTAGTATGATGACGCGCATCAATATTCAATGCGATTTGTGGCTCGGCGAAAGTAAACAATTCATACCATTTCCGCTGTCCAGGGACAAGGCACGCGTGCGAGGCAACGCAGGTAGACATAACAAATATATAATTCTAACGCAAGATGCACTCATGACTAAATTTGGATGAGTGCATTTTTGATAAACCAAATCATGTTTGTGATCACATGTACAATGTGATATGTCAATCGGTGAATTGAAAGGGTGGCGGTTGCTAAACCACTCAGACCAGAGCAAGAACAGGGCATACCCACCGCGGGAGGATGGGAACCAGGTTTCAGAGCTGCCCTCAAATGTTTCAGTTCAGTTTAGCCACTGGGAAGGAAGAGAGCACGACATATGCTCCCTCCGACGGATGTGCACAGTCAAGTTCAGTCCCATCCGGGAATGCCACTCGAATTCCAGTGTTCGTTCAGTCAATGGCAGTGACTCAGGCAATCTTGAGAGTCCACATGGCTCAGTGGGGGTTGCGGAAGGAGCTCATAGCTCGCCCCAATATCCAGCATCATCGAAAACTTGTCCATCCACCGTCCCCGGAATGCTAGGACCTGCTAGTCCTCGAACGCTGAAGCTCCGCGGCCCCCTGTCATGGAATGGGGTACGAGCGGGTTTGTGTCAAGTGCGTTGGGAGTGGGTAACGGTGGCGCCCCCTGCGCTGGTGGAGCTCTTTGTGACAGATATGGCACCGGAGGATGGCACATTCCAGAAAGTGGCTCGGCATGGACAGCTCATCACCCAGTGACCCCACACCCCGCAGCAAGTGCACACCCCACTCACAACCCCCGTCTGTAACCACCCATACCTCTGTTACTGCAATCCCAACCTCGTTGACTGGCCTGCTATGGACAGCAGCCAGTCTGCTGTGGCGCTGCGTCACCCGAACCTTGCCCAGAAGCAGCAGAAGTGGAAGGAGCAGCTGCCTCCTTTTTTCTTATCTCTCTTGGCCTTCTAAACCTGCAAGTACAACAATTTTAGTCACGCTCCTTAATCCAATCCCATATTTTCCTTTTCTGATGTCGTGCAAAATTATGTACAAAATGTGTTCTACTTAGCCCGAGTAGCATTTCTCATTGATGGACTATTTCGCCTGATTTCTGCCACTGGGAGGGGCACGCCCTTGTGGACGGCCAACTGGAACAGCTGTGTAATGTCGACATTATTGGATGGGTCACTGCCGGAAGTCTCACTCTATTCACGTCTCGCCCTGGCCACATAGACCAGGCCTGTCTCCCCCTTCCCCACCTGAAAGACACAGCAACATCGACCCCAACGGGCCAGAAATATCTGACGCACGGCACAGCCATTCTCACCTGAGGTGTCCCCATTTAGCTGGTGACCATCATGCTGGTCAGCAGATCTGGCCTCGGCCTCAAGTGAGGACAGTTCCTCTTAAATAAATTTTGTCCCGCTTGTAACTCTGTATAAACCTCTTAGTCTGGTGTCTCCTTTGTAGGAGATTTCAACCAACGTGACCTCTTTACAACGTGTGACCTCTTTACAACGTGTCGAATAAACCAATGTTGACCTTTCTGCTATCTTTACAGCTGTGAGAGCTGTTACTAACCCCTCCTTCCCCCTTGGGTAATTACAAATGTCTTATCTTCAAACTTCTTACAAGCACCCAGTATCCTGGCTTCACTATATTAGTGCCCCTGCTGGGAGACAGAAAGATCCTTGTCACTCTATATTTGCGTCTGTCTTTTGTTTTCCTAACACTTTTCACATATGGTCAACTAAAGTTGCTTCAACATCTATTTCCCATTTGTTCTTAAATTTGAGGTATTCTATAAGTTCTTCCAAACAGTGTTTTACAATGTCTTAGTCCTAAATACAATGAAATACGTTACAATGGAAAATATCAGAATAAAATTTCATACATCCAACATGAGACACGTGCTTGTGACCACTTCAGGGTCATTTTTGTCTGAAATATCTCCTCTACAACAACTTACCCTTGCGTTAAGTGAGTAATTTTCCATAAAAACAGTGCCACTAATTCGACATTAACTTCAAGTATCACTGCTGTGGTGCTGTATTATATGGAAAAGTCTGAACAATCCAAGAAATGTTTGCCCTATCCTTGACTGGGCGTGTGTTATCTAGTCGCGCATCCAATGTGAATAATCATCAAACCTGTGGGGCACATGAACAGGCTAAAGCAACAACTATATTTTAATCTGTACCGTGGACCCTAAATTAGAATATCTCATTTCTCCCTCCTTGTTGAGGAGAACCTCTGGGATGGTCGTGGTGAGGCGCTATTTGAAGCATTCTCTGGCCTTCTGGTCACACTGGTCACATGTCACCTCAAACCTGTGGAGATAACTGGAGGTGTGGCAATTGCCAGTGAGAAGAGACAAATTATCTTCCTTCCAAAACTTTCAGTTTTGCATAAATTTTGTGTAATAACGTCAATCAATCATTCACTTGATGCTTGAATTTAATTACTCCAATCTTTCTCCAAAAACAATTTGAAAATCAATACTCGGGAGTGCAATAGGGATTCAGGTTGATCAGGCCTGTCCACCCATCGCATCCTAAGTACTGTAAGGGCTTGCCGGTGACCTCAAACAATTTTCTGTCCTGAGGCCCATCCCTACAACATTCACTCAAACCACATATGCATACAAACACTTTTCTTTCACACTTTCATTCACCAAACGATACTTTCCAATTCCACACAGAGACCCCTCCCTTGGCGCGTCCGCCTTGATTTCACTGAGATTTGTGCTGGCAGATCCATAATTTTGCCTTAATTTAGCCAGCGTATGCCAAAATTTACAACTGTGGGTCTCTGGATTTTCCCATTCACTCCCCGTGAAGTTGTTTCTCCTCTCAAGGACGTAGCTGACGAAACTGCACCTGTGACATCAAACAGCTCATAGATGCGAATGTTAGCAGTCTGGTATTTATGGAATGATGTCATATCCTCTAAAATTGTCATGTCAGCGTTCGCGTCGTACAGTCAAAAAAAAACATCTGTCTTCCACCTTTGTCACATTTAATACACATCAGTTAATAAATCATCTACAAAACTATTTAGTCCAACTTTATATTTGGTAAACCAATCTCCAATGGCTAGATATTCCCCTTTCCAAAGATTTTCTTTCAACATGTTCATAGAATACTTCACTTAAAACTTATCCCAAAACCATAATCCCTTTGCTTAAAAATTTAAATTTTAATAAGATTGTCGCCGCCCTGCTGTTCCTCAGGCATCCCCTGCATGTTTCAGTATTTAACTTGTGTTCTAATTCCCTGCTAATTTGTATTTATTGTTAGGTTGAATACATATATTTTATCCCGTACCTTACTACACTAGCACTGCAAAAAAATTGCTCCACAGTGCGACCCATGCTCGACCACATGAGAACACCTCAAGGAGAGGCAGATGCCTGAAGATTAGATCGTCAGCAACATCGAGGGGGGGTGCCGAGACACACCTCTGAAACAAAAAGACTGTGACCTTCTTTCGAGAGCACCAAAAGGCATATCTTCCTTTTCAATCAGTTAACGACTGCCATTGATGCCTGTTTTTCCTCTTGTGTCTGAAATGTTTACATGTTCCTGCTGGTGCTCCCCCCCGGGGCCAGCATGGGCGTCTCCACACTCCCCTGCTGTTCTCCGCGCACCCTCTCTCTCATTATTCACAGCCTGTTCGATCAATTGTATGGTCGCTGGTGCCATCCATGAATCGTTATCTTTTGCATCTCAAACCATTCTGCTCCCCCCCCATTAATGGCGCCGTCGGATCGGGCGGCGGCTCAAACACATACTGTTGCGAGTCTGGCAACTGTGGATAAATGCCTCTCAGACATTCCGTCTTTTCTTCCACTTTTTCAATCACTTCATCCTCTTTCTCTGACTTCCTCCCCCTACTTTGGAACAAGCATCTAACTTCAAAGAGCTGTTAACTCTTTGTTAGAGCACACTCATGATTTTACGATTACACCTATACTCATTGCCTTCTGTAAAATCTTTCTCACTCTTATTTTTTTCCTTTAATTTTCCAAATTCACTGTAGCCTTACCAAAGCCACTCAACCAATCAAGGTATCAAATCACAAACTACAAAGTCAGGAACCACCTATGCTCTTGCAAAGGTTTCTCATGCTCTCAAAAGCTTCATTCAATTCTGATTTCAGAACACCAATTTTTTTTTCTTTGTGTCATTTCCATCTGTGCATTTCATT
Source organism: Idiotropiscis lumnitzeri (assembly GCF_059441095.1). Taxonomy (NCBI): domain Eukaryota; kingdom Metazoa; phylum Chordata; class Actinopteri; order Syngnathiformes; family Syngnathidae; genus Idiotropiscis; species Idiotropiscis lumnitzeri. Next base: position 22,462,766 of record NC_142400.1, on the reverse strand, counting down.
CCAGTTACTAATTACAGTTACCTTAATAGAAAGACCATCAACTAAAGTATGAAACATAAAATATTTATTTCTTCAATTCCTCCTTGCAGCAGACCCTAATTCTTATCCTTTTCATTGTTTCTTTCTTTCTCTTTTCTTATTTCATCCCTACTTCATGTCTTTCTTCTCTTTTTTATGTTTCATTTTTATTAATTTATTCTTAATCTCCGTGCCACACCCGGGAGCCGAGACCACTATCACACTTACAACTCTCCTTAGCCATCTTGGAATCAAAATCCACTCGTGCGTGTCCCAAACACACTTCTTACGCAGAACTATTTTAGCCTTCACATTCACACAGCTTCCACACAGACACGTAAATCCCAGATTTTAAACCGTGTCCCGATACGTAAATCCCAGATTTTATACCGTATCTTAACCACGAATAGTTCCAAACTATTCTAGTAGGTAAATCCCAGATTTCAGACCCTACTAACGTCCACACTGTTACACTTTCTATTTTTTTTTTTTGAACTATACTACTTTACTTTTGCGCCATTAATTATGCTAGAAGGTAAATCCCAGATTTTACACCCTAATAGCGTCCAACACTTTTACGCTTACTACGTTCCGCTCCTCCTTCCTCTTATAATTTAGCGTTGCCAATGTGCAGAATTTGAAAGGGTTCTGCTTACCTTGTTTCACTGTGGGCCCAAGAGGAAAGATGGTCGGATGTGTGGCTCTTTTATACTTTATCCTTTCTCAGGTCGTCACCTGGTGTGGACGTGCGAGACCCAGTCTCATGTGGTTTTTCTCGAAGTTCCAAACTTCTTTTACCTCTCATGCATCGCGTCGGCGTCACCATAAATTGTTAGAATTTATCTTTAAATCAATGTTAGAATTTAATTTTAAACCAATGTAAACTCAAATTAATAATCTGACTCCAATTTGTGACTTTACCCAACTCTCACTCATCCAACAATATGCGCGCTCGTTCTGCAATAGAAAGGTATCAGGAAGCCGGCATTTTCACACACGAGTGGATTTATTCCTAACACACAAATCTACAACTTGAGTTTGGGTCCCTCTCAATACAGCTCTCTTTGTCTTCGCTGTTCAGCATTAATTTATAGACACAATATGCCAGGGGTGTCAAACTCCAGTCCTCGAGGGCCGGTGTCCTGCATGTTTTCCATCTCTCCCAGCTGCAACCCACCTGATTCAAATGAGCAGGATACTTATCAGGCTTCTTCAGAGCTTGCTGATGAGCTGATCATTTGAATCAGGTGGGTTGCAGCCGGGAGAGATTGAAAGCATGCAGGAAAGCGGCCCTCCAGGACTGGATCTTGACACCCCTGCAATATGCAAATGACACAGAGACAAAGGCATCCTGGCATGATTCTATTGGCTATGTGTATGCTGCAGTTAACTTTAGCTTGCTTCTCTTGGTCTTTCTTCAAGTGGTGGCCCCTCCTGCTTGTGGCTGAAGGGTCCAGTTTCTTGTGCATCCCTTCCCCCTCGAGGTATCTGTCTGCGCCAGGCACCGACCTAAAACCTCCCAAACCTCACATTCTTTCACTTTCTTTTTCCAACTTCACCAGCCACCCACACAGCATTCCACAGAATAACAGTGACACAAGATGCAGGACATCGAATAAAACTAGCCAGGTTTAAACTCTTCCACTCCTTTAATGGTCCTGTATTAAATAAATAAAAATGCATGCAAAATGGGTAAAAAAGATGCAAACATTAGTCAGAAATCCTGGTGTTATGGGTAACATGCAGATTTATGCACTTCAGTACATTAGTTCATGACCGTTTCAGTGCGTTTTATCATGTTAATGTGGAGGGTGATTCGTATATTATTCATTAATATCAGTAATTGGGGAGCACATTGCAGGAGGTACATGGAATTTATACAGGGCACATTCTGTGCTAGGATAAACAGCTGCGTGTTAGCGCAAATCTAATTCAAACACAAATGGCTGATGAATGGAAACTAAAATTGCTATAGTGGGTCTCGCCATTCTTATGAGTTTTCTTTTTGATATTTTGAGTTTAAATGGATGGAAATAAGACAATAACCCGTCAAATATTTTTCCCGATAGTAATTGTATTTTTACCTCCATGCTGTGGCTGCGGAGAACTTGGCCCCCGTAAAGAGGCTGTCGTACTCCCCGCGCAGCTTGATCAGCCGCGCGGTCATCTCCTTGCTCCCTAAAACATAAGGGAAAGATTAAATAAAATAATGCTAACATGCAGAAATAAGACAATTCAAATGTTTCAGCCGTACCTCCTATGCAATAGTTCTTAGAGCTACCTTAGATATATTTGGCCGATATCGCAACTAATAAAATTATCTTAATCTGGAGCTAAATATCCAAACATTGCTGCCCAATATTTCTCATGAGTGATGTTTTAATATTGCATATAAATAAGTTATACTAACATCTGAAAGTGCACTCCGATGAGGCGGAACACGTGGCTTCGGTAGTTTGCATTTTGCGAGTGTAGAACGGCGTAGAAGAAGAGCGAGGCTTTTAAGGCTGCGAAGGTTGCATGCTCGTAGCCTTCACTCAGGGCCCGTTTCCATGGAGTTTCCATGGAAACGAGGACAGATTATAAGGCTAGTACTCGGAGGCCGCGTGAATTTGGACACCGGCGTAAGCGTTCTTGTCGCACCGGAAGTGACGTCTTCTGTCCGCCATATTGGACATCGAAGGACGCAGCCTAATTATTTGTACGTAGTTATCGAGCCTGTCCAAATTCACCACGGGTTATGCGGTCCATATAAGGCTACATGAGGAGGAGCCTTCTTAGGCTTCGAGGACCCAGCCTGCGAACTGGCCTTCGGAGGTCGCAGCCTGTGAATTTGGACACGGCCACTGTTTAACGCTCCCAGTCATACAGCGAGTGCTCATACAAGTCACACATGTACAGAGAACCCTCGGTTATCGCGGTTAATGGGGACAGAGAGAACCCGCGAAAACTGAAAATCCGCGAAGTAGCGGCGCACCTTCAAAAATGCTTAAAAAAAATAAATAAAAAATATATTTATATATACAGTGAACCCCCGCTACTTCGCGGTTCACCTTTCGCGGGTTCAGTGCTTCGCGGGTCTAAAAAATATTCAGGGGCATTGTAGTTTCGCCGAGCGGCACAAGGGGGCGCTGAAGCGGTTAGACGGCCGGCGTGCGCCGAAGAGGAGAGTGGACGAAGAAGAGAGTGGTCGAAGAAGAGCAGGTTCCCCCGGACACGATTGGTGGCGACGGACACGATTGGTGGCGACGTTTCGCGCGGTTCGGACCGTATCAGAGCTCCGGCCGGCGTGCGTGGCAGTTAAGCCGTAGATGAGCAGCTTCCCCGGGCACGGGCGGTGCCAAACGGCCCCTAAGTTTAACCGAATGGAAGCTCCCAAGGAGGAGGGCATGCTCGCGTCACAGTAAGCCGAAGAGGAGCACCTTCCCCGGGCACGGGCGGTGCCAAGCGGGCCCTAAGTTTAACTGAATGGAAGCTCCCGAGGAGGAGGGCATGCTCGCGTCACAGTAAGCCGAAAGAGGAGCACCTTCTCCGGGCACCGGCGGAGCGCGAGGCTGTCAGTTATGAATGAATAAATAAATAAATAAATGAAGAATGCCACCTTTCATTTCACTGTCATGATCCGTGCCTGTCATGCCGCGTGTGTTTTTGTTTTTTCAGCTGTGTGTGCGTTCCTCCAGCGATCGTCTCGTGCTGCGAGACGCGCTGATTACACTGACTATATTGTGATTATAATAAATATCTTTGTATCACCACCTTTTTTCCCGGGTCTGCGTTTGGAGAGTCCTGTTCAATCCTCCAGCTCTGCTGGAGGATCATAACATTCACAGGGCACACCGGACGGCGTACCAGCAGGTAAAAGTCGAAGTAATTAAATAAATACAAAAAGAAGTAATTGAATAAATACAAAAATAATGCCTGGGGAATAAAAAAATAATAAGTTTTAATAATAATTAGTTTTTTTGTTATAACATGAATTTCACTCTCTCTCTCTCTACCCGTATTCTATATGGTGTACTGTATACAGGGGGGTATATAATTGCATCATTTTGCAAAATTTTAAAACGCAAAGAAATGCACATACAATACGGTAAGCACCACGGGCAATTGGTCAATTGGCCAATTCACTACAGTAGCCTAAGCTTCTCCCGATGCCCATCAGTCCACGCTCATCTCGTATACGTATGTACAATACGCTTCTGGCCATAGATCGCGGTTAGTTAGTCTTTGTCTCGCAGTAATTTTTTAAGTGTAAAAGTTTTGTGGAGCCATTCGTGATGCCTCCCAAACGCTCTTTATCCCTTGGTGCATCTAGTGAACCGAAGAGGAGCAGTAAAGCTCTTCATGCCCCTGCGCAAAACGACGGACTAATTATGTTAGTGTTTGCATGTTTGTTTTGTTTTTGATTGGTTGTTCGTAAGTAAATTGTTTGGTAGAACAGTGTTCTAGTGTGTTCACTCTCTCTCTCTCTACCCGTATATATTTTTTTAATATATATTTTTTTAAGCATTTTTGAAGGTGCGCCGCTATATATAATTTATTTATTTATTTTTTTTTTTTGAAGGTGCGACGCTACTTCGCGGATTTTCAGTTTCGCGGGTGGTCTCGGTCCCCATTAACCGCGAAAACCGGGTTTTTTTTTTGGTTTTTTTTTTAGGTGCGACGCTACTTCGCGGATTTTCAGTTTTCGCGGGTGGTCTCGGTCCCCATTAACCGCGATAACCGGGGGTTCACTGTATATATATATATATATATATATATATATATACGGGTAGAGAGAGAGAGAGTGAAATTCATGTTATAACAAAAAAAAAACTAATTATTATTAAAACTTATTTTTTTATTCCCCAGCCATTATTTTTGTATTTATTCAATTACTTCTTTTTGTATTTATTTAATTACTTTGACTTTTACCTGCTGGTATGCCGTCCGGTGTGCCCTGTGAATGTTATGATCCTCCAGCACACGGGAAAAAAGGTGGTGATACAAAGATATTTATTATAATCACAATATAGTCAGTATCCAATTACAATCTAGGGTCTATCGGCTATAATATATATAAATACCAATCTATCGGCGGAAAGAACGTAAAGCGCTGGTGGAACACTCGCACCAGGAAAGGGGAATAACTATAGAACGAAAAACGCTTGCAAAAGGCAAGGAATGACTAACAAAGATTGCTTACCACGGAAGGATAAGAGGAGACCAATCATCGAGAGAAAAAGAGAACAGAAAACGAGCCGAGCTGTAGCTGATAACGAAATGAAAGAAAAACGCGACAACAAGAAACACTTGAACAAGATAACGATCGAAGTACGGGAGCATGAGCAAGTAGGATAACAATCCGACGCCAGGTAGTCAGTGTAGGTGGATTATATAGTGAGTGTAATCAGCGCGTCTCGCAGCAGCTGACGGCATGACGCGAGACGATCGCTGGAGGAACGCCCACACAGCTGAAAAAACAAAAACACACGCGACATGACAGGCACGGATCATGACAGTGAAATGAAAGGTGGCATTCTTCATTTATTTATTTATTCATTCATAACTGACAGCCTCGCGCTCCGCTCGTGCCCGGGCGGAAGAGGTGCTCCTATTCGGCTTAACTGTGACACACGCCCGCCCTCCTCCCCCGGAGCTTCCATTCGGTTAAATTTAGGGGCCGCTTGGCACCGCCCGTGCCCGGGGAAGGTGCTCCCCTTCGGCTTAACTGTGACGCGAGCATGCCCTCCTCCTCCGGAGCTTCCATTCGGTTAAACTTAGGGGCCGCTTGACACCGCTCGTGCCCGGAGAAGGTGCTCCTCTTCGGCTTAACTGCCATGCACGCCGGCCGGCCTCCTCCGGAGCTCTGGTACGGTCCGAACCGCGCAAAACGTCGCCCCCGATCTTGCCCGGGGGAACGTGCTCTTCTTCGTCCACTCTCCTCTTCGCCCATGCTCTTCTTCGGCGCACGCCGACCGTCTAACCGCTCCAGCGCCCCGTCGTGCCGCTCGGCGAAACTACAATGCCCCCGAATATTTTTTAGACCCGCGAAGCACTGAACCCGCGAAAGGTGAACCGCGAAGTAGCAAGGGTTCACTGTACAGACTTTTGGAACTCGGTCCACACATCAGCCGCTACGCACTATAAGGCGCCCGTTCATTTTGGAGAAAATCTAGGACTTTTAGGTGTGCTTTATAGTCATGAAAATACAGTATATAACTGTTAAATGTGTTTTTCCACAAAAATAAGAACACTTCTTTCAGACTTCTTTTACATACATACATACATACATACATGCATACATACATACATACATACATACATGAATTTGTCTGAAAACGAGGTGAAATAATCACAACAGTGGTTGTTTTCTGTTTCCTCAGCACTTTACTTGAATCAGTCAACAATTTACAGTATATTACACAGACAACAGTAAACTAAATCCCTTACAAGTCATGTAAATAAAATGAAATTATACATTTTCAGTCATTTCCCTTTTAACCAAACATTTTCTGTACAATAACAAAAAGTATTGTTAAGTTTTAATAAACCCTAAAATGCCTTATATTCAATGTAACACATCAATAAAGCTTAGATATTCTCATAACTGGATAACTCCATTTACATTTAGCTTCAAACACACACAACTCAGCAGCCTTCATGTGATCGGAGATGCGTGTGCACGCACACACGCATGCATAACGTCCTAATATGTCTGTACACAACACGTAACTACTACGCTTTCTTAACGGGCGAAGCTCGCACAGTAAACAAATTTGATGCTCAACAAATAAACTTAAAACACTAAGAAGATTTACACATTATTCACTTTTACACTCAGAACAATGTAAACTGCTTAATGACATACCGGAAAACAAGGAGAAATAATCACAACAGGGGTGGTGTGCTGTTTCCTCAGCAGACTTTACTTGAGGAAACTCTCCAAAGGCCGCCTGCTAGGTGCATGGAGACATAAAAAATCTATCTCAAAAAAGTTGTCGTGGGCTTTTTGCCTCTGGTAGGGTCACCCATGGCAAACAGGTCCTAGATGAGGGTTCAGACAAAGCATGGCTCCCAAGAACCCCAATGATGACGGAGATAATGGACCACGACTTCCCTTGCCCGGACGCGGGTCACTGGGGCCCCCCTCTGGAGGTGGGGCTCGTCGGCGAGCGCCTGGTGGCAGGGCCTGCACCCATGGGGCTCGGCCGGGCTCAGCCCAAAGAGGCAACGAGGGTCCGACTTGACATAGTCTGACTCACCTCCACACACAGCTTGAGCTCTGGTCCCAATCCTTTTGAGAGGGGTTGGATACTATTCCTCTCTGGAGTTGCCCAAGGTGAGAGGCGCCGAGCAGGTGTGGGCATACTTATTGCCCCCCGGCTTGGCGCCTGAACATTGGCGTTCACCCCGGTGGTCGAGAGGGTAACCTCCCTCCGCTTTAAGGTGGGGGGGATGGGTCCCTTTTTGGAGTCTTGAGAGGGTGTGCTGGAGAGCACTCCCCCTGGAGACACCCTCGTTCTGTTGGGGGACTTCAATGCTCACGTGGGTAATGACTGTGAGACCTGGAAGGGCGTGGTTGGGAGAAATGGTCCCCCAATCCGAACCCGAGTGGTGTTCTGTTAATGGACTTCTGTGCTCGTCATGGATTGTCCATAACAAACATCATGTTTTAACATAAGGGTGTCCATATGTGCACTTGGCACTAGGTCACCCTGGGTCGTTCGATGATCGACTTTGGAGTCGTGTGATCGGATTTGTGGCCGCATGTTTTGATTTTTCTCTTTGGCGACAAAAGCTCCAATAACAACACGCAGATAATTCTATTGTCTCGAATTTTTTCACATTTGAGGATAGTCCAACCCTGAAGACATGTGCAAAATTATTTTTCATCGTAGTGGTAGCGTCACCTACTGGTTAAAGCAAATCCGTGAGTTAAGTTAATTTTGTTGATGTTTTTCTCCGAGCAGGTTAACAAGGTCTACGTCATATTTGCTTGGATGAGTATTTAGGCCATCAAGAAATTGTCATTTTTCGTGAAAGGTCATGGGCGTGGTTTTGCACAGTTCGCCAATAAAATAACGCTTATTTTGAAGATCGAAATAAGAATGACAACTCATGAAACTTTGCATACACATCAGGCCTGGCAAAATCATCAATATTTTGTCGTGCAATTTTTTTAAAAATGACTCGCTATCGCCCCCCAGAAGAAAAAAAAAAAACAGCCCCGGTTTTGTGTTTCACCGAGCTTTTTCAAAATTTAATGGAGGATGTAAAAAGCCAAGATCTACAAAAAAGTCTCTTGGAGCCATGAGCTAAATTTTACAAGAAGTCGGCCATTTTGAATTTACTTAAAAGGGGGCGGATCACCACAATGGACTAAATGCTTAATAACTCCCCTGCACATGCTCTAAAAAATCAAAAACTTCACCTGTACATAAAACGTCCCGACCTGAAGACATCTATATTTTATTGTTATATACACAATGCCACCTCATGGAATAAAAAAAAAATATTTTTTTACTGATTAATATACTGCACGGAGGACTTTTAAAGAAGCCGACTGAAAATTTGTCAGAATAGCCTGAAGACGTTGATCTTGGTCTAAGCTGCATTTTGTGACTTTTCGGCAAAGGGCGTAGCCATTACGGTGCCGCAAAAATGTATTAATCTCAGTGGCAACAAAAGCTACCGTAACATGAATAAGATGATCCTAACTCCAAGAAATTTTTCAAATTTGAGGCTAGTCCAACCCTGAAGACATCTACCAACTTATTTTTCATCGTACTGGTAGCGCAGCTTACTGCTTAAAGCAAATAGAAGTTATTTTCGTTGATATTTTTCTCAGAGTAGGTTAACAAGTTCACTTATTTTGAGGTTCTAAATTTGAATGATAACTCATGAAGATTTGCATCCAAATCAGGCTTGGCAAATTCATCAATATCTTATTAGTTTGTCGTTTAATTTTTTATAAACGGCTCGCTCTCGCCACCTCGAACATTTGAAAAAAAAAAACAGCCCCGGATCTGTGTTTCATCAAACTTATTGAAAATTTGATGAAGAATGTACAAAGCCAAGACATAATAAGAAGTGTCTGGGAGCCACATTCTAAATTGACAGGAAGTCGGCCATTTTGAGTTTACCTCAAACATTGACAAGGCTTTGACAACAAAAACTGCTCGAACTTTAACGCCAAAAAAATTCCTCTTGAAGATTCCTCACGTTATTCCTCGTAAATATTTCACATTTCCAAAGTGCCGGTACCCCAACGCTGCCAGGGTTGCGAGGGCAGCTCAAGTTAGGTCCTGGGCAGCGACCGCTGCGAGGTCCCTATTGTTTTTCTAGAAATTATTATTATTATTGTAAGATTTATTTTCACGAGAATGTCTATATTTGTATAGATCTATTTTATTTCTTATTTAGGGGAACTATTGTTTTGTTATATTGGCGGAGGGATATGGAGTGTAAAGAGGAACGAGCGAGAGGGAGGCTCGATGTTATGGAGTGAGCGGACGAATGAATAAAGTCGTATGTGGAGCTATTCCCTCTCCGTGTGCTGTTCTTTCTCCCACGAACCCCGATGTCGGACTAGCACTCACCACCCCCAGGGAATCGAGTGTTACACTGGTGGCAGCGGTTTGTGGACTTTCAGCATTCGGTGAGGTTGAACTTTTGCTCGGACTTCGATGCTAATGCTATGCTAGCGGCGCCCGATGACAACTGCGAGTGGCTCGATATTCCCCTCACAACGAAGGACGACGCGACGCTGTGTGGCTCACGTCTTGTTTTCTTCTGTTGTCGATTCGACTGAGAAGAGCCGCGTTTGTCAAGGAACGGAGGTGGACACTTTATAGATTGTATTTTCTGGGCTAACGTGGAGCTATGGCAAATCATTTTTGGAATGAGCTCCCCTTTCAGTCAAATAGTAACCGCGCCATTCCACAATGCCGCCAAATCTTCATGGGGGACGGGAAAGAAGATTTTGCAAAATGGTGCAGACATTTTGAAGTGACTATGAGTGCTCATCCTGATGCTGACGAGGACAGTTGGGCAAAGCTGTTACCAACGTGCTTGGGTGGAGCTGCTTTTAGTTACTGGGACAGTTTATCTGATGCTGAGAAGAACAACTATGCAACGGCTAAAGAGAAACTGAAGGCTGTTTTTGGACAAACAGCATATTTGTCTACATTTCAAAGCTACATTAATGCTCGCAGTCGCCTTCCTGGTGAGGCTCTCCCTGTGTTCGCTGCAGAAATCAGCCGCCTGGTAGACGAAGCTTTTCCAACATATGGCGATGATGCTAAGCGAGGAGAAAAATTTAGACGCTTCATTGCTGGACTTGATCCTTATCTACAACTGCGATGTCACGAACAGGGTGTTGCGACGCTGGAGGATGCTCTGAAGTTTGCTATACAAATTGAGACTGCCCATCAGGCGAGCAGAGTGTTTGCTGCTCCTGCACCTCTTCACCCTTTTCCTGCAGTGCCAACGTACCCAGTTGTTTCACCCATCTTAACACTCCATCTGCCGAATGCTTCCCCGGGTGTCCACTCAGCCACTGCTGATGAGATGACAAAGATGTTAAAGACTATTGAGACATTATCAGACAAGGTGGAACAGCTTCGATTGGCTGTTAACCGGCAAGGTCAGGATTCGCATCGTGATGGCCCTGGCTATGGATTTCGTCACAGGAGTTCCACGCCGGATGGACTACGTCGAGATCGTTTTCCTTCGGAATGGCACTACGGGTCACCACCTCGTCGCAGAGATTCTTCCTACGAGCGCAACTTCACTCATCGCGGCTCATACCGGAGGCCCAAACGTGAGGAGGATGAGTACAACCGACGAGGTCCGCGCACTCAATCTGACTTGTCACGTCGCTACACAAGAGGCCGCAGTCCTTAACCGAGGGCGTACACCGACTATGGCCGTTCTCCTGATCGTTATTCCGGCGGACACCGTCGGCGTTCTCCAAGCCCGGCTGGACGTGTACGTTTCCAGTCTCCTTCACATCCTCAGTCGGATATGGGAAACTGCGAGTAGTTGGCAATGAGGGCCAATTGTCGACTGCTTGCTCCCAGGCCCAGAAGGACGTCGACACGCCATTTGATTCACCTGTAAGTGATGATACATCTCTGTCTGACAATGAGAGGAGATATGTTTCAATCATTATTGAGGACACTGTTGTGCATGCATTTGTCGACACAGGGGCGGACATTTCTGTTGTCAGTGAGGATTTTAGAATGCGTTCACCTGCTCTACAGAGGAAACCGATTTTGAGACAATTTATTCCTCTCACTGGGGTCACCCCCTGGACTCTGTAGGGTCAATTTCTGTAAACCTAAGTATCGCACACAAGCCAATGACTCACTCTCTTCAGGTTGTTAGGAACTGTACCAAACCAGTCATTTTAGGTTGGGACTTTTTGATTGCTAATAGTATGGTCGTGGACACGCGGAACATGACACTGGATGTGGGTGGAAGAACTGTGCCATTAGTTAGTCCACGTCAATATGTTCCGTGCTTGGCTACTGTTTCAGTTTCATCCACAGTCACTATCCCTGCCATGTCTGAGAAGGTCATAACTGCTAGTCTTGAGGCACCTATTAAGGGACTTCAGCCTAACAACTATACAGGTGTGTTTGAGCCACATTACACAGATCAATCTACAATGGGTTTTGCATGGACAGTGGTTAAGGTAGACCAAGGCTCTGTTTGCATTAAGGTGGCGAATCTCTGTCATGATGAGGTCAAGTTACATGGTGGTACACAAATAGGACGTTTTCACGCTGTCCTTAATGATGGCCAGGGTGAATACACGATTGTTGACAGTTCCGTTTGTAACGTGAATATTCAGAAATCTGATGTTAACAAGGCAGCCACCCTTCCAGATGTGGGGAATCCGAAACTTACACCTACACAACAAAAACAACTGACAGACACTTTGACCTCTTTTGCCGACGTATTTAGTCAGCATTCACACGACTTCGGGAGGACTGACCTACTCACACACAAAATCACTACGACCTGTGACAGACCAATTTCACAGAGAGCTTATCGCACCTCTCCGAATGTTAAAGCAGAGATCCACCGTCAAGTGGAGGCTCTCAAAGCACAGGATTTGATAGAGGACAGTATGAGCCCTTGGGCCAGTCCGGTGGTGATGGTGAGGAAGAAAGATGGTTCATACAGATTTTGTGTGGACTTTAGGAAACTAAATTCTGTCACTGTGACTGATGCACACCCCTTGCCTAGGGTGGACGATAGTTTAGATGCGCTATCGGGCTCTCAGTTCTTCTCAACAATGGATATGTCTAGCGGGTATTGGCAGGTGAAAATGGATCCCGTATATAATCACAAAACGGCATTCACAACGGGCGATGGCCTTTACCAATTTAAAGTAATGCCCATGGGTCTTAAAAATGCCCCACCAACATTTCAGAGGCTGATGGAACTTGTTCTGAGAGGACTTCACTGGACGACCTGTGTCATTTATCTAGACGACATTATTTGTATGGGAAAGAGTTTTGACGATCATTTACATAATCTGTCAGACATCCTTGGCCGTTTTAGAGAAGCAGGTTTGAAACTTAATCCAAAGAAGTGTGAGTTTTGCAAGACGACTGTGAAGTATATGGGACACATTGTGTCCCGTGATGGACTGACGTTGGACCCAGTTAACAGCGAACGCATTCGTGACTGGCCTGTTCCACGTTCACCGACAGAGGTACGCGCATTTTTGGGTCTGTGCTCCTACTATAGACGTTTTGTACATAAATATGCCTTTGTGGCACAGCCTCTTCACAGACTTACACAAAAACAAGTACCTTTTGAATGGACAGATGACTGTTTTTTGGCTTTTCAGACACTAAAAGATGCACTGACTTCGTCACCCATCATGGCCTTCCCTGACTTTGACCAATCATTTGTTCTGAGTACAGATGCATCTAATTTTGCGATTGGTTCAGTTCTCTCTCAGGTTCAAAACGGGCTGGAAAGGGTGGTGGCTTATGTGAGTCATGTGCTTTCAAAAACTGAAAAGAAATGGTCTACCTATGATAAAGAACTGTATGCTATTGTTTGGTCTATTAGACACTTCAAGCATTATTTGAGTTGTAACCCATTCACGATTATTACTGATCACCGACCTTTGCTCAGTTTGAGAAAAATGGACATCACACATGACCCCACGGGACGCCGAGGTCGTTGGGCGTTGGAACTGGATCCCTATCAGTGGACGATTACTCACAAAGAAGGGAAGAAACACACCAATGCGGACGCTATGTCACGGATTCCATCTGGGACACGCGAGGAGTCGACTTTGCCCTCAGTTGAGTGTCACTCCCTTCAGAAAGACGCTGAAATTGCGGCCCCCACTTCTGACTTGTCAGGCCCAGCTTTGGGACCTTCTGTTGACAATGGGCACTCGACCCAGGTATGTTCGGTGGATGGCAACACTGAGCAGATCAACACACTGTTATCACCAACGTTTTCTGTCCAGACTGATGACATAATTTCTGCACAACTGTCTGATCCAATGCTTTCTGAAGTGTATGCTTGGGTGAAAAATCGAGAACGTCCATACCTTAGACAGGTTAAGGGTCGGGTTCAGAGGAAGCTCTGGTGGCAGTTCCCTAAGTTAGTATTGCGTGATGACATACTATGTTGTAAAGGTCGCAGTGTCCCGGGGAAGCCCGAGTGCTATCAGGTGGTGATTCCAGCCTCGCTGGTTACAGACACCATGCATTTTCTTCATGGCAATCCTTGTTCTGGTCATTACAGTGCGGAGCGCACTGTTAAGCGAGCAGTGTCGATGTGCTATTGGCCAGGAATGCGATCGGATATTGAAAACTTTTGTAACCTGTGTAAGTCATGTGAAGCCTTTAGGAAACCCGTGCCTCAACGCAGAGCGCCTTTACATTCCATCCAGTCTGACCGACCGTTTCAGTTTGTGTGCACAGACATCACTGAACTCCCAGTTACCGCAGCGGGCAACAGATATGTATTAGTAATACAAGATAATTTTACTAAATATGTCAATGCTTATGCCATGCGTGACCAAAAGGCTACAACGGTTGCACAGTTATTCTGTGAGCGGTACATTCCAGACCATGGTGTTCCTGAAGAACTGTTTTCTGATCAAGGCCGACAATATGAATCAGAGGTCATTCAAACTATATGTGAGCGACTACACATTAAAAAGAAAAGAACATCGCCATACCACCCACGAGGTAACGGTATGGTGGAAAGATTTAATCGGACATTGAAGGAACAATTGGCTAAATTCATTCATGGTCATGGGGGAGAATGGGATCATTATTTACCTGTTATGATCCTGTCCTTTAATGCGACCCCTCACTCGAGCACGGGTTATTCACCCTATTTTCTTGCTCGTGGCAGGGAGCCAAGGCTACCCGCGGAGGTGCAAGTGGCCCCTCCCAGGGAAACTGCCAGCCCACAAAACTATGGTTCGGAACTGGTTTCACGTATGGTCTCGGCTTTTGAAATGGTTCGTTTGCATCGAGAAGACCAAGACCTCAAACGTGAATATTACTATAACAAACAAGTTAATTTTAAGCCTTATCAGTGTGGGGATTTAGTTTGGCTCAATGATCCTACCACACAACGACAAAAACTTTGTCCGAACTGGACTGGGCCTTTTAGGGTGGTTGCTGGGAATGATGACGGACTTGTTTACAAGCTGTTGGATGTTAGGGATCCTCAAGCTGCACAAAAAGTCATTCACTATGATCGTTTGAAACCGTACCGTGGCACTGAAATTGAATTCCCGGTGACTAGGATTTTGCCTCAGTCAGACGCTAGTTTTCGGTACACGGCGTTGTCTGGTTCTCTTCCTTATGGTTTTGGTGCCAATGGCTCGACTCAGATATCAGAGCCTATTGGGCCTTCTGTGCCTTTACAGAGGGGGCCGACGGGGCGAGTCTCCCATAGGCCATCTTTGCACGCCCACAGTGACCCCTCACTGCCTACTATGACTAGAAGTGGTCGTATTGTTCGCAAGCCTCAGCGGCTTCTTGTGTAAAGGGGCCAGGCTGTTCGGTAACGGGAGCTTAAAAAAAAAAAAAAAAAAAAAAGAAAAGTCAATGGGCAACGCATGCCTTTGTTTCGCTGACGTGTTTTCATGTATCACTTGATATTGTTCTCATATCCTTTGTTATGGGTTGCATGTTTTCTCCACTGATGGTTTATTTTTCTGGACAAATGTATGTATTTGGTTAAGTTGAAATGGGGACATTTCATTTGAAGGAAGGAAGGTATGTAAGATTTATTTTCACGAGAATGTCTATATTTGTATAGATCTATTTTATTTCTTATTTTTCCTTTTTTTTCCAAGATGGCGGCGCGCATGGACGCAGCGGCTAACAGCTCCCCCTCACACCTCACCAACGCCAGATCCGTGGTCCACAAAATCGACGACCTGGGATTACAAATCCTGGGAAACCGCTATGTGCGCGATAGCAGTGTGATCGTCGTCACGGAAACCTGGCTGCACGCAGACATCCCCGACGCTAGCATCCAGCTGGCCGGGCGCTCGCTACATCGAGCGGATCTGACGAGGGACACCGGTAAGAGGAGGGGCGGGGGGCTCTGTGTTTACGTGCATGAGAACTGGTGCGGCGATAGCACGATCGTCGAGAAGCACTCTTCCCCCGACATCGAGTTCATGTCCGTTAAATGCCGGCCTTATTTTCTCCCGAGGGAGCTAACGGTAGTGATTGTCACAGCTGTTTACATCCCTCCCGACGCTAGCACTAGCACGGCGCTCTCGCTACTCGCGTGCGTCATCAATAAACATCAGCGGGCGCACCCTGATGGCGTCCACATTGTAGCGCGAGACTTTAATAAGGCCAATTTAAAGACTGTACTCCCAGAGTTTCACCAGCATGTCAAGTGCCCGACGAGGGGAGACAACACTCTCGACCATGTGTACTCGAACATCAAGCACGCATACAGAGCCCTCCCACTCGCCCCCCTCGGCCAGTCAGACCACCTGTCCTTGCAGCTCGCACCTGCGTACACCCCTCTCAGGCGCAGATTCAGGCCTACCACAAAGACTGTGAAAACCTGGCGTGACGACGCCATGAGTGAATTACAGGACTGCTTTCATGACACAAACTGGGACCTCTTTGATCATCAGGACCTTGATGTCTACACGCATTGTGTACTGGACTACATCAAGTTCTGCATGGAAACTGTGTCCCAACAAAAGACTATACGGACCTTCCCAAATGCGAAGCCCTGGATGTCCAGCAGGGTTCGCGCTCTCCTCAAGGCCCGTGACGCTGCCTTCAGGTCAGGCGACAAAGCCCAGTACAGGGTGGCTCGTGCTGACCTGAGCAAAGGCATCAAGCTAGCCAAGGCAACCTACAAGGGGAGGCTGGAGGCCCACCTTGCCAGTAACAGACCACGGGAGGTGTGGCAGGGTCTACGGAGCATCACGACCTCTGTAGACCCGAGTGCATCGCTGGCAGAGGAGCTTAACTGCTTCTTCGCTCGCTTTGACTCGCCCCAACCGTCACACCTCCGCACTTCAAGCTCCAACTCCCCCCCACTCATCGTAGAGGAACACGATGTGAGGCGCGCGCTCCTGGCGGTAAACCCCAGGAAAGCTACTGGACCCGACGGAATACCAGGCAAGGTCCTCAGAGCATGTGCCCACCAACTGTCACATGTTTTCTGCAGGATCTTCAACCGCTCCCTGGCTCAGGCAGTCATCCCCTCCTGCTTGAAAACTTCCACCATTATTCCTGTCCCCAAAAAGTCACCAGCCGTCCACCTGAATGACTACCGTCCTGTT
The DNA here is from genome assembly GCF_059441095.1 of Idiotropiscis lumnitzeri. NCBI lineage: Eukaryota > Metazoa > Chordata > Actinopteri > Syngnathiformes > Syngnathidae > Idiotropiscis > Idiotropiscis lumnitzeri. The sequence goes on along the minus strand of NC_142400.1, from coordinate 22,445,947 downwards.
GCTCTCACACCAGTCATTATGAAGTGCTTCGAGAGGCTGGTTCTCCAGCACATCAGGGACTGCCTTCCTCCCACTCTGGACCCCTACCAGTTTGCATACCGGGCTAACAGATCCACTGAGGACGCCATCGACACTGCTCTGCATGTTGTACTGGGCCACCTGGAACAACAGCGGAGCTATGCAAGGATGCTCTTTGTGGACTCCAGCTCGGCATTCAACACGATCATCCCAGACATCCTCGTCGCCAAACTGGACACTCTCGGCCTCCCTGCCCTCACACGCATCTGGATTAAGGACTTTCTGACCAACAGACCCCAGACTGTGTTGCTCGGCCCCTACACGTCCTCCACCCTCATGCTGAGCACCGGTTCCCCCCAAGGATGCGTGCTGAGCCCTCTCCTGTACGCCCTCTACACCTACGACTGCAGCCCGGCCCACGGCAACAACACCATCGTCAAGTTTGCTGACGACACGACAGTGGTCGGTCTGATCTCGGAAGGTGACGAGACAGCCTACAGAGAGGAGGTAAAGAGACTGACAACTTGGTGCAAGGACAACAGACTGCACCTTAACTCTGCTAAAACAAAGGAGATTGTCGTCGACTTCAGGAGGAACAAGACGCTGCCGCCCCCCCTCTGCATCGAAGGCGTGTGTGTGGAGAGGGTCCACACGTTCAAGTTCCTGGGAGTACAGATCTCCGATGACCTTTCTTGGAGTCACAACACCACAGCAGTGGTAAAGAAGGTCCGCCAACGTCTGCACTTCCTGAGAGTCCTCAGGAAATTCAACCTGGACAGGAAGCTGCTGCTGGCCTTCTACCACTCGTCCATCGAGAGCCTGCTGACGTACTGTGTCTCCACCTGGTACAGCGGCTGCACTGAGGCGGACAGAGTGAGGCTCCAGAGGACAGTCAAAGCAGCGCAAAGGATTATTGGCTGCCCTCGCCCCTCGCTGTCGGACATCTACACCGGCCGGTGCCTCAGAAGGGCTCTCAACATCGTCAAAGACAATACCCACCCAAACTCACACCTGTTCGACCTGTTGCCCTCTGGCAGGCGCTACAGATGCATCAAATCAAGGACCAATAGACTGAGAAACAGTTTCTTTCCGAGAGCCATCTCCATACTGAACTCTCACACACACACGAGACCACCCTAACCTTGCAAAACAGCATTGTGATGTGTTTCTATATGCCCTATTCAGTACTGAATTCCATTGCACTGTCTTATTTATTTATCTAATTTATATATTTGTCTGTATTATTGTTGTATTGCACTGGAGAGGGGAGCCCTCTAATCTCGTTGCACACTTGAGTACAATGACAATAAAGGGATTTCTATTTCTACTTCTATTTAGGGGAACTATTGTTTTGTTATATTGGCGGAGGGATATGGAGTGTAAAGAGGAACGAGCGAGAGGGAGGCTCGATGTTATGGAGTGAGCGGACGAAGGAATAAAGTCGTATGTGGAGCTATTCCCTCTCCGTGTGCTGTTCTTTCTCCCACGAACCCCGATGTCGGACTAGCACTCACCACCCCCAGGGAATCGAGTGTTACATTATCATTATTAGGGCCCGAGCAGCGACCGCTGCGAGGTCCCTTTTGATTTTGTAGAAATTCTTCTTATTATTATTTTCCATTGCACTAACTATTCTCTTATTTATCTAATTTATATATTTATCTGAATTATTGTTGTATTGCACTGGAGAGGGGAGCTCTCTAATCTCGTTGCACACTTGAGTACAATGACAATAAAGGGATTTCT